>NC_034197.2:15872459-15901875 GCF_002021735.2 Oncorhynchus kisutch
GAGAGCGAGAGCGAGAGAGAGGAGAGAGAGAGAGGAGAGAGAGAGAGGAGAGAGAGCGAGAGCGAGAGCGAGAGAGAGAGAGAGAGAGAGAGAGAGAGAGAGGAGAGAAGAGAAGAGAGCGAGAGAAGCGAGGAGAGAGAGAAAGAGAGAGACAGAGAGAGTACAAGTGAGTGAGAGAGAGAAAAAGAGAGAGTGAGTGAGAGTGATCGAGAGCGAGAGAGAAAGACAGAGAGAGCGAGTGAGAGCGAGAGTATGTATGCACACGTGTGTGTGTGTGTGTGTGTGTGTGTGTGCTTTTCATTGATTGGTCCACTGGCATCACTAGGAGAGATGTTGGTACATGCTTTACACTAGCTACACCCTAACCTCTATCACTGAGTTAGACTGGCTTCACATGAACATTTACATCCCTGTTTAACACACACACACACACACACACACATACATACATACATACTGCATAGCTTTTATAGAATACTCTTCTACAACAGAACCAACCAACTTAGATGGACTGTTTTGACCGTAGGTACGTAGGTTTCCTGAAAGCATTTCTGAGAGGAACCTTGACTCTCCCTTCTCTATTCTACTGTCAACAGAGTGTTGGAAAATATCAAGAGGTGGCAGCTCACATAAAGAAATACAAACTCCTTTCAAACTCCTTACATCATGACTGCTGTGTTTACCTCCCCAACTCTCTCTCTCTCTCTGTAACTCTTGTCTGTACGTGTGTTTCTTAACAAGAGGGCTCTTTCAGAAGGCCGTCCTTGACCCCATGCAGCCTATGACGGGCAATCAGTAGCACATTAATGCCAACCTATGGACGGAGAACACATCCTTTTAGCAGTAAACTGTTAAGCCCTCCTCTGCTCCCCTATCAGCTCCTGATGCCTCAGACTGCACACTGGCTGACTGTGTGGACGGTGGCCGACCTAGTAGCACTAATAAACCAGCCTTCTCCTCCATCTTCCTACTCCTCATTGTCCTTCTCCTTTTCTCTTTTCTCTCAAACTCTATTCCACTACCTGATTTCCTACTGGCCTAATGGTAAATGCCATAGTGAAATGGGCCAGTGACTGTGACGATGTGTGTGTGTGTGTTTGTCGCCAGAGTGACATAAAGTGCTGCGATATTATACTGGACCACTGTTGTGCCACTAAGTAAGGCTGAATGGAATGAATCTAGATAAGTGGATCACAGTTAAGTACACATCATGTATATAGGTAAGTTGATGCTGAGTGGGTATGTATGTAGATGTATTATGGTACATGCCCACTATCACAGGACCCAAACACCCTCTTCCTTATCACCTACCTCTAGGCTGACCTCTAAATTTCCTGGCAACCATACTCCCTAAACAGCACACTACATTTGACCAGGGCCCATAGGGCTACAGCGGGAACAGGGTGCCATTTGGGACACAGCCAGGCAGGACACCCTGATTGCCTCCATTACCCTCTTTAATGGAATGAAGCTTTGGACTCTATCCGTCTAATGCAAACAAATACTCATTACTCCTTTGGGCTCAAGGTGTTTTAACATTCTGGACAGGAAGTCTAGAGGTCAGCCTAGAGGTAGGTGATAAGGAAGAGGGTGTTTGGGTCCTGTGATAGTGGGCATGTACCATAATACATCTACATACATACCCACTCAGCATCCACATTTGGGACGCAGTTAAAAGGCAGCAGGTCAAGGGTCAACTCTGAGCTGTCCTTGGCTGGCGGGTGGAAACAGCTGAGTCAAAGGAGAAGACTTACGGGTCCCTAAACTCCATGGCTATAGTGCTTAGTCAAACCCAAATGCAGTGATGGAGGAGAGCCAATGGAATATCCATGCCTTCCTACTGTAGATGTACATATGGATCCACCTTTGATCTCACAGCCCATCTAGTGCACTCACGGAGGGAGAGAAGTGAGAGAAATACCAACTCATTCATCTGACTGAGAGAGAATGAGAATGCCACAGGGTGATGTGATTTGTAGATCTGCTATGCAAAAAAAGCTCAGGTCCCACAAGAAATGTAAGTCGGGTGTTTTATGTGCTTTCCGCGACATTGGCTAAATTAGCTGGGCTCATAGTCACAACATAATGAAGCCTCGCCCTCCATATTCAAATTAGACGTCATGGAATAAGGCATAGAGTCAGTCAGTTCAGGAGTCTGCATGGTGCTTAATAAACATAACTGGCATTGTTTGAGTCTGTGTGACCGGCCATTAACCTCCCTGTGAGAGCTGAGGTAAGGATAAAAGTGCCACCGGGTGGAAAAGAAAAGGGGAGAGAGAATGTCCTCTGAATGAATGAGAGTAGAGACAGCAGCCCTCTGCTCTGTTCCCCTCTAACACACACACACACACACACACACACACAGACACACACACACACGTACACACACACACACACACACACAGACACACAAACACCAATGACATCACTGGCCCGTGACATCACAGCCTCCCACCTCCGTTCCATTGCGGTGGCGCTGCCAGGCCGGGCGGCCATGTTGTTGCCTAATTGTAAGAGATAGCCCAAATGTGTAAAGCTGCGCAGTTCTGTTAGGGGAGATTAGTACACGCTCACAGACTGTACCCCTCTCCCACACACCCCACCGTGATCTATAGCCATTGTACATTTCCAATAGCTCCTGTGTGAGCAAGGAGGGGCTGGGAGAGACTGTAAATCATAGCAAGACCTACAGAGAGAAAGGAGGAGAGGAGGAGGGTGAGAGGGAGCGAGGGAGTAAAAGAGAGAGGAGGAGGAGATAGAGAGACAGATAGGGTAGAGGGAGAGGAGGAAGAATATGAGAGGTTCAGCTTATAGCATCAGGAAGGGGGAGAGGGTGGAGAAAATGATTGAGGGAGGGAGATGGAGGGAGAAGCACACATATAGAAGCAGGAAGAGTGTACGTTAGGGAGACATGAAGGGAGGAGAGGAGGAGAGTTGATTACCAAGGAAACAGCAAGAAAAAAACCTACCAGGGCAGAGCGAGCTAGTGAGGGGGAGAGTGTGGAGACCAGGAGGAGGAGAAGAAGAGGTGGAGGAGAGTGTGAGAAGAGGAAGAGAAAGAGAGAAGGAGAGAGGCTAGGATGAATGCTAACAGCGACTCTAAAGCAAGTGCCCAGGCTTTATCCTTCACAGGCGGAGGAGCAACAATCGCAAACACATTTTCTCTTGCCCTGGCCCTGGGAGAGATAAAAAAGCAATTTGTATTCTATTCCTATTCAGCACCGCTTGGCCTGTTTCTCTGCCTGCATATTTGTAAACACAGCTTCGTCAGAGCAGCTTAATCTTTGCTACACAAACGCAGCAGGCTACAGAGGGGCGGCGGGCGGAGGAGGGGGGCGGCGGGCGGAGGAGGAGGGCAGAGGAGGGTGGAGGGTCCGGAGCACAAGAGGCCAGGGAGGGCATCCTGCATCAGAAGTCATTTCCTTCTCTGCTGCTGGGGGATGTATTTTGTAAGTTGGACCCCTAAGGTTCCTGGAACCCCCCCTTGTAATAAGAGAACAAACATCATTCACATCATCAGTGTGTGTGTGTGTGTGTGTGTGTGTGTGTGTGTGTGTGTGTGTGTGTGTGTGTGTGTGTGTGTGTGTGTGTGTGTGTGTGTGTGTGTGGGAGGGAGGGAGGGAGGGAGGGAGGGAGGGAGGCCAGATTGAGATCCTCTGGTTCCTTAACTGTCTTAACTGTCAGTTTAAATGCTTCACATTTGCCCCTCTACCATGTACATTGCAGTTACGTTCACTCAAGTTCACATACACAGTCATGTAGAAGGTTCAAACAAACACATGCCTGTGAAGTCATAGAGAGAGACAGAGAGAGAGAGAGAGAGAGAGAGGTTTAATTGAAGGTTTAATTGAGGTTTAATTGAAGAATCCATAGACTCTAACCACTTCTGGGAAAATTGGAAACACTAAACAAACAACAACACGAAGAATTATCTATCCAAAATGGAGATCTATGGGTAAACCACTTCTCCAAACTTTTTGGCTCTATAACAAAGAATAAAGACCAAAAACATATACATGATCAAATACAGATCTTAGAATCAACTATTAAAGACTCCCAGAACCCACTGGATTCTCCAATTACCTTGAACGAGTTACAGGACAAAATAAAAACCCTCCAACCCAAAAAGGCCTGTGGTGTTGATGGTATCCTCAATGAAATGACAAATATACAGCTCCTTAGCTCTGGCATCTTCCCCAATATTTGGAACCAAGGACTGATCACCCCAATCCACAAAAGTGGAGACAAATTTGACCCCAATAACTACCGTGGAATATGCGTCAACAGTAACCTTGGGAAAATCCTCTGCATTATCATTAAGAGCAGACTCGTACATTTCCTCAATGAAAACAATGTACTGAGCAAATGTCAAATTGGCTTTTTACCAAATTACCGTACAACAGACCATGTATTCACCCTGCACACCCTAATTGACAACCAAACAAACCAAAACAAAGGCAAAGTCTTCTCATGCTTTGTTGATTTCAAAAAAGCCTTTGACTCAATTTGGCAGGGTCTGCTATAAAAACTGATGGAAAGTGGTGTTGGGGGGGAAACATATGACATTATAAAATCCATGTACACAAACAACAAGTGTGCGGTTAAAATGGGTAAAAAACACACACATTTCTTCGCACAGGGTCGTGGGGTGAGACAGGGATGCAGCTTAAGCCCCACCCTCTTCAACATATATATCACTAGAAAAGTCTGCAGCACCCGGCCTCACCCTACTAGAATCCGAAGTCAAATGTCTGCTGTTTGCTGATGATCTGGTGCTTCTGTCACCAACCAAGGAGGGCCTACAGCAGCACCTAGATCTTCTGCACAGATTCTGTCAGACCTGGGGCCCTGACAGTAAATCTCAGTAAGACCAAAATAATGGTGTTCCAAAAAAGGTCCAGTCACCAGGACCACAAATACAAAAAAAACTATATATACCTTGGCCTAAACATCAGCGCCACAGGTAACTTCCACAAAGCTGTGAACGATCTGAGAGACAAGGCAAGAAGGGCATTCAATGCCATCAAAAGGAACATAAATTTCAACATACCAATTAGGATTTGGCTAAAAATACTTGAATCAGTCATAGAGCCCATTGCCCTTTATGGTTGTGAGGTCTGGGGTCCGCTCACCAACCAAGACTTCACAAAATGGGACAAACACCAAATTGAGACTCTGCATACAGAATTCTGCAAAAATATCCTCAGTGTACAACGTAAAACACCAAATAATGCATGCAGAATTAGTAGAATTAGGCCGATACCCACTAATTATCAAAATCCAGAAAAGAGCCGCTAAATTCTATAACCACCTAAAAGGAAGCGATTCCCAAACCTTCCATAACAAAGCCATCACCTACAGAGAGATGAACCTAGAGAAGAGTCCCCTAAGCAAGCTGGTCCTGGTTCACAAACACAAACACACCCTACAGAGCCCCAGGACAGCAGCACAATTAGACCGAACCAAATCATGAGAAAACAAAAAGATAATTACTTGACACATTGGAAAGAATTAACAAAAAAACAGAGCAAACTAGAATGCTATTTGGCCCTAAACAGAGAGTACACAGCGGCAGAATACCTGACCACTGTGACTGACCCAAAATGAAGGAAAGCTTTGACTATGTACAGACTCAGTGAGCATAGCCTTGCTATTGAGAAAGGCCGCCGTAGGCAGACATGGCTCTCAAGAGAAGACAGGCTATGTGCTCACTGCCCACAAAATGAGGTGGAAACTGAGCTGCACTTCCTAACCTCCTGCCAAGTGTGTATGACCATATTAGAGAGGTATATTTCCCTCAGATTACACGAATTCGAAAACAAATCCAATTTTGATAAACTCCCATATTTACTGGGTGAAATTCCACAGTGTGCCATCACAGCAGCAAGAGTTGTGACCTGTTGCCACGAGAAAAGGGCAACCAGTGAAGAACAAACACCATTGTAAATACAACCCATATTTATGCTTATTTATTTTATCTTGTGTCCTTTAACCATTTGAACATTGTTAAAACACTATATATATATATATATAATATGACATTTGTAATGTCTTTATTGTTTTGAAACTTCTGTATGTGTAATGTTTACTGTTAATTTTTATTGTTTATTTCACTTTTGTATATTATCTACCTCACTTGCTTTGGCAATGTTAACACGTTTCCCATGCCAATAAAGCCCTTGAATTGAATTGAATTGAGAGACAGAGAGAGACAGAGAGAGACACTCCTACTCCTCCTCCCCTCACTCCTACTCCTCCCCTCACTCCTACTCCTCCTCCCCTCACTCCTACTCCTCCCCACACTCCTACTCCTCCTCAGGCTCCATTAATGACTGATAGCTTCCCCAGCCTGACTCAGCCCGGCCTGCATGTCGCTCCAAAGGCCGGTGCTCCACTTCAGAGGAACCATGCCTGCCTTTCTGCCCGGTGACAACATTATCAGCCCCTTCACTCCTTCTCTCTCTCTCCCCCTCCCCCTGCAGGGCTATATACCCCCAGTTTGGACAGGATGGCTCAGGGAGGGATTCGTGGAATGGGAGGAAAACAACAATGACACAAATGTCAACAATCATAGGTGCTATGGAAACAGCAGGTCGGTAACGGTCTGTCTTTATAATTTGATGATCTACCAATTAGACTGTTAATATTACATCTGTATCTTTCTTTGTCTGTCTGACGGTCCATCTGGTATGGGCTTGACCAGCCTGCAGTTTTGGACTACGAATGGGAGAGACAAACTCATGAATTAACAGTGAATTGTGGAGAAACTTAAATTGTGGATTCAGTCAGACGGATACATCTCATCATAACATCTCATCATAACATCTCATCATAACATCTCATCATAACATCTCATCATGACATCTCATCATAACATCTCATCATAACATCTCATCATAACATCTCATCATAACATCTCATCATGACATCTCATCATAACATCTCATCATAAAATCTTATCATATAAGCAGATGGACCCACAGACACAAAGCAGGCTGAGCTGTGTGATGGAGACAGTGGGGAACGGAACCGATGGGGCCCATGTTCATGTTGTGATGAGGCTCAGGGAGAGGAGGAGAGGAGGGGAGGAGAGGAGGGGAGGAAAAAAGAAAGGAAGAGAAGAAAATGAGAAGTGCCACTTTCATTTGGAGAGCCTCAGAGGAGACGGAAAGTGGCACTTCTCATTTTCTTTTCTTCCTTTCTTTTTTCCTCCCCTCCTCCCCTCCCCTCCTCTCCTCCTCTCCTCCCATCCTCTCCTCCTCTCCCTGAGCCTCATCACAACATGAACATGGGCCCCATTGGTTCCGTTCCCCACTGTCTCCATCACACAGCTCAGCTGCTCAGCTGCCCCATCTATCTATCTATCTATCTATCTATCTATCTATCTATCTATCTATCTATCTATCTATCTATCTATCTATCTATCTATCTATCTATCTATCTATCTATCTATCTATCTATCTATCTATCTATCTATCTATCTATCTATCTATCTATATCTTCTCTATCTATCCATCTCATCCGAGTTATGATGAGATGTTAAGACGAGATGTTATGATGAGATGTTTAATGAGATGTGATGATGACATGTTTGTTAGCTAGCTTGTTCATGGGTCTCCTCTGGCCCTTGCCTGGCTCCCTCCCTACCTCCTTCCCTCGCTCCCTCCTTTCCTCTCTCCATCTACCTACCTCTCACTGTGTTGAGGTGGTTAGGAGACCTGTAGCGCTAAGCTTCCTTTATCTGTCTGATGTAGCAGGGGGCTCTGACACACACCCCTACTTTCATGTCCCCTATCTCCTGCCTCTTCCAACATGGCCTCCCTCCCTCCTTCCTCTCTGCTCCTCAGCTCACACACACAACATGGCTGCATGTCCTGCTGTCTGCTTTGATGGGGCTAAGCTGGCTGCCTGGCCCAGATCTCACTAATAATTAACTGTGATTATTTTAATCTCAGAAAGGCTTCACTTAACCTTGGTCCATTCTGAAGCCCTGCTTGAGATGATGGGGCACATGGTTCTGTAGGAGGGAGAGATGGAGAGAGAGGGAGAGATGGAGAGAGGGGGAGAGGAAGAGAGACATACAAAGAGAGGCACAGAGCGAGAGAGGTACAGAGAGAGCTAGAGAGGGGACAGACTGAAATCATTTGACATTCTGGCTCAGAGCTCAGATCTCTATTTGAAGACGGGAGCCTGACTGGGATATTTGATTTCATCTGCAGGCTGTACTAGCATTTGGAGCAGGAAGGGCACAGGAGCAGTCTGACACTGAGTAAAGAGAGAGACAGGCTAGAAACAGACAGAAGGACAGAGAGAGAGAGAGAGAAACATGAGTGCCAGAGACATACAAGCAGCCAGCCAGACCAACAAACAGACCCATATACATACTTTACTTCCCCCCAAAATAAAACATGCTACAGGGAACATAGAGAGTGAAACAGACAAGCAGCGAGAGGACAGAGGGAGAGAGAAAGAGAGGAGATGGAGAGAGAGGGAGAGAGAGGAGATAGAGAGGAGATAAAGAGATGGAGAGAGAGAGGAGATAGGGAGATGGAGAGAACGAGGAGAGAGAGAGAGAGAGAGAGAGAGAGAGAGAGAGAGAGAGAGGGAGAGAGAGAGAGAGAGGGAGAAGGAGAGGGAGAGAGAGGGAGAGAGAGCAAAAAGAAGACTGAGTCGACAGCTCTCTGGAGATTCTAATATATAGCATCGTTTCCACCTCTCCACTGCAACTACACCCCTCCTTTTTCAACCCTCCGTCCCCACATCCAGTCAGTCGATGGTAAAGGCACTTCTGTCCTTCAGCGCTAAATCGACATTCCAGATGATCTAATGTGGTCGTTTCTGGTATTACTCCCCCAAATCTGGACATTTATTTGTGACTGAATGTGTTCCCTGTCCCCCGTCTCCCCGTGAAATCTCAAGGTTACTAATACTAACGGATGGGAAGTACTGTAATGCTGGTGTTAATGCGTTTCTACGCTTGTCTGTTCTGTTTCCTCTATCTGGGTGGAGTGGTTAGCGGTTCCACGCCACGGCGTGATTTATGTGACATGCGCACCATTAATCCTGCAGCCATGCATGGCTCTGCTGAGTAATTGATCTAGTTGCTACTGTAACTAAATCTGTCAAAACAATGACACCCTCCTCCTCCCTCTCTCTCAACCCTCCTCCTCCTCCACCTCTCTCAACCCTCCTCCTCCTCCACCTCCCTCTCCTCCTCCTCCACCTCCCTCTCCTCCTCCTCCACCTCTCTCAACCCTCCTCCTCCTCTACCTCCCTCTCCTCCTCCTCCTTCTTCTCCTCCACCTCCCTCTCCTCCTCCTCCTGCTTCTCCTCCACCTCCCTCCCTCTCCTCCTCCTCCCTCTCCTCCTCCTCCACCTCTCTCAACCCTCCTCCTCCTCTACCTCCCTCTCCTCCTCCTCCTTCTTCTCCTCCACCTCCCTCTCCTCCTCCTCCTGCTTCTCCTCCACCTCCCTCCCTCTCCTCCTCCTCCCTCTCCTCCTCCTCCCTCTCCTCCTCCTCCACCTCTCTCAACCCTCCTCCTCCTCTACCTCCCTCTCCTCCTCCTCCTTCTTCTCCTCCACCTCCCTCTCCTCCTCCTCCTGCTTCTCCTCCACCTCCCTCTCCTCCTCCTCCACCTCCCTCTCCTCCTCCTCCACCTCTCTCAACCCTGCTCAGGTTCCCATCCTCACTACAGGGCTCTGTAACGGTTAAAAAAACAACTTCACTTCACTTTTTCAAAGTTTGGCCCCTAAAAATAAAGCAGAGTGATTATGAGCTGTGTTTGATTTGTGTGTGTGTCTGTGTGTTTGATTTGTTTGTGTGTATGTGTGTTTGTGTGTGTGTGTGTTTGTGTGTTTGTGTGTGTGTGTGTGACGCCAGCGGTCATCAACAGAGGGAGTATCCCACCCACCCACCCACACTAAAACAAACACAACCTCTACACAAAGCACTACCCTCGGGTCCGGCAGAGCAGAGTGAGAGCTGGCACTACCAGTGACAAGCCTTGGCAGAACCACATTCTCCCAGACAACTGAGCCAGACTAGGAGATTCCGGCTACAGCCTAAAAAGGCACTCTATTACCTACATAGTGCACTACTTTCGACCAGAGCCCATTAAGTGCACTATATAGGGAATAGAGTGCCATTTGTGAGGCAGACTAGAACTGACCTCATAGGTGAAGCCCTCTCTATTCAGTCTAGACCCGTAAACCACTAAACCCATGCTGCTGTCTTGGAGTTGGAGGAGAAGGTAAAGAATGACCCCTAATTTATGTTCCCCTAGCCTGGCTTTCTTGTTGACTTGTCTCTGCATACTGCATTTAAAGTAATAAGTATCTCCTTGAATGCCATGGTGCTATAAATCAGAAGGAAATGGAACTGTCATCTTTGTAAACAATACATGGGCCCAGTTATCATTAAAAACAAACGAGGGCTGGGAGAGAGAGGTCGTGCATACTGATGAAAAGAGGAGGACAAATCTAACAATCAGACTACTGGCTCTGAGTACACACACAGACATGGACCGTGTACACACACACACACACACGCACGCACACACGCACGCACACACGCACGCACACACAGGAATCTGAACGTGTTAGTGGAAATGTTTGGCTGAAGTTGCATGACAACACTCCCGCAGTGGGCGAGATGCCAACAAGTTATATTCTGGTTTACAAAATCACACCGGACAATTATGGTCCTCCGCTTGCTTTCAACATTATAGTCAAAGATACGCACGTGGACGGTCCAAAATCTATATGAGCAACAGACCACAGTCTCCTCGGAACATAATACAGTCATAAATATGAGATGATGATATTCCCCATGTTTAATGGCCTCTCATCACAAATGGTATTGCACTCTGGAGCCATTCAATCAAACAATGTTAGTGTAATGACATATGTAGAGATTTAGGTTAGAGCACCCGACCTATAACCCACTGTCTACACTGCATGACATCGTGGTCAAATTGAAGCATCATCTGTTATGGGACCGCCAGCCCTGTTTATGACAGTCACTCTGTCTGCACGTCAGCTGTACACTATGTCAACCGTTATGTCAGCTTTGTGACACGTGGATCGGATGAAGTGTCGTTGAATGTCATTTTGTGCTCTTTGCCTCATGTTTGACGGACTTGAAGTTCACAGGGGGGGTTGATCACAGTGATGTCTGAGGCTGAAATCAAGCAGCCATTTTATGTGTCCCTGTTTAAAGTGACAACCAGCTCCTGGCAGCCATATCTGCATGCAAGGATGCGACTCTTAATTCAATAGCAGGGCCCCTCTGGGTACAGAATGAGCTGAGGAGGTTCCTCGTGGCACTCCTCACTATCTCTCCCCTTCTCTCTCTCTCTCTCTCTGTTTCTCTATCTCTCTTTCACTGCCTGACTGAGGTTGGACTTGGACTGACTCTCTCCTCATCTGTGTGAAAAGCTCCCCCGTCATCTTCAGCAGCAGCTAGAAGACTCAGAGACTGTGGGGGGAGCGAGAGGGAGAAGGAGGGGGAGAGTCACAGAGACAGAGAATGGACTCAGACTGAAATTATTTGACATTCTAGAGAGATGCCCAGCTTTGAAGACCCAGAGAGCTCCCTCTGGCCTGGAGTCTGGGATGAGAGCACATGACTGGGCCTTGGCAGGGGACGAGCTGCCCTTGGCTGGGTCTGAAAGCACGGAACAAAGACTGGGTCTGGGCCTGGCAGGGACAAACACAGAGAGACATGTGTCCCTGAAGAGAAGACAAAGCCAAGACTCTTCTAGGCAAGGACTCTTAATTATTATATTTGCATCCATTCTGAGGGCTGTGAGACAGCTACACACCGGAGTAGGTAGACAGCTACCACACTAGAGTAGGTTGACATATACCACACTAGAGTAGGTAGACAGCTACCACACTAGAGTAGGTAGACAGCTACCACACTAGAGTAGGTAGACAGCTATCACACTAGAGTAGGTAGACAGCTACCACACTAGAGTAGGTAGACAGCTACCACATCAGGGTAGGTATACAGCTACCACACTAGAGTAGGTATACAGCTACCACACCAGGGTAGGTAGACAGCTACCACACTAGAGTAGGTAGACAGCTACCACACTAGAGTAGGTATACAGCTACCACACTAGAGTAGGTAGACAGCTACCACACTAGAGTAGGTAGACAGCTACCACACTAGAGTAGGTTGACATATACCACACTAGAGTAGGTAGACAGCTACCACACTAGAGTAGGTAGACAGCTACCACACTATAGCAGGTATACAGCTACCACACTAGAGTAGGTAGACAGCTACCACACTAGAGTAGGTAGACAGGTACCACACTAGAGTAGGTAGACAACTACCACACTAGAGTAGGTTGACATATACCACACTAGAGTAGGTATACAGCTACCACACTAGAGTAGGTAGACAGCTACCATACTAGAGTAGGTATACAGCTACCACACTAAAGTAGGTATACAACTACCACACTAAAGTAGGTATAGAACTACCACCCTGGAGTAGGTAGACAGCTACCACACTAGAGTAGGTAGACAGCTACCACACTAGAGTAGGTAGACAGCTACCACACTATAGTAGGTATACAGCTTCCACACTAGAGTAGGTATACAGCTACCACACTAGAGTAGGTAGACAGCTATCACACTAGAGTAGGTAGACAGCTACCACACTAGAGTAGGTAGACAGCTACCACACTAGAGTAGGTAGACAGCTACCACACTAGAGTAGGTATACAGCTACCACACTATAGGTGTGCAAAAGAGCAGAAAAGTAAATAAATAAAAACAGTATGGGGATGAGGTAGGTGAAAAGGGGTGGGCTATTTACCAATAGACTATGTACAGCTGCAGCGATCGGTTAGCTGCTCAGATAGCTGATGTTTGAAGTTGGTGAGGGAGATAAAAGTCTCCAACATGTGATTTTTGCAATTCGTTCCAGTCACAGGCAGCAGAGTGCTGGAACGAAAGGCGGCCAAATGAGGTGTTGGCTTTAGGGATGATCAGTGAGATACACCTGCTGGAGCGCGTGCTACGGATGGGTGTTGCCATCGTGACCAGTGAGCTGAGATAAGGCGGAGCTTTACCTAGCATGGACTTGTAGATGACCTGGAGCCAGTGGGTCTGGCGACGAATATGTAGCGAGGGCCAGCCGACTAGAGCATACAACTCGCAGTGGTGGGTGGTATAAGGTGCTTTAGTGACGAAACGGATGGCACTGTGATAGACTGCATCCAGTTTGCTGAGTAGAGTGTTGGAAGCCATTTTGTAGATGACATCACCGAAGTCGAGGATCGGTAGGATAGTCAGTTTTACTAGGGTAAGCTTGGCGGCGTGAGTGAAGGAGGCTTTGTTGCGGAAAAGAAAGCCGACAGCTACCACACTAGAGTAGGTATACAGCTACCACACTAGAGTAGGTAGACAGCTACCACACTAGAGTAGGTATACAGCTACCACACTAAAGTAGGTATACAACTACCACACTAAAGTAGTTATAGAACTACCACCCTGGAGTAGGTAGACAGCTACCACACTAGAGTAGGTAAACAGCTACCACACTAGAGTAGGTAGACAGCTACCACACTATAGTAGGTATACAGCTTCCACACTAGAGTAGGTATACAGCTACCACACTAGAGTAGGTAGACAGCTACCACACTAGAGTAGGTAGACAGCTACCACACTAGAGTAGGTAGACAGCTACCACACTAGAGTAGGTAGACAGCTACCACACTAGAGTAGGTAGACAGCTACCACACTAGAGTAGGTAGACAGCTACCACACTAGAGTAGGTAGACAGCTACCACACTATAGTAGGTAGACAGCTACCACACTAGAGTAGGTATACAGCTACCACACTACAGCTCCTACTTCTTCTCCAGGAGAAGTGAGTTTAAGACCTCTTAGTAAATATCCTACATATCAAGAGCAATTACCTCCCATCATTAGCTCCTTGAAAGCGGAGTCTACCTCCCTGAGTGATACTTGATGAGAATGAAGATGGCGTGGCACATCTGGGTCTCCCTATAAAGAGGCTTTTGATGGGTGGTTAAGGCCTAAAAAGTGCTGCCACTGCATTCTAGCATAGGGAGAAGTTAACGGGGCTATAGAAGCTGGGAAAGTGTCTGAGTTGAAATTGCAAACAAAACACCTATACCTCTCAAGTCCTCCTCTCCTCCTAGATCAGCCTAATACAGTGTGTTAGCTGTCAGGAGGGAGCAGGTGAAGCCACTTCAGCACACACACACACACACACACACACACACACACACACACACACACACACACACACACACACACACACACACACACACACACAGGACAGAACCCATCTTAATTAGTGCTTCTCTCCATATGATAAACCTCGGTGGGATGTGGACACTGTCTGGTGCCCGTCTGCATACAGATAAGTCTGTGTGTTTGTCTCTGTCACAGGTGTAGAGAGAGAGAGGATCTGTGTGTGTGTCACCCTCTGTCTGTGGCTGCCATCCTTCACACACACACTGTGACAGAGGGGACTAGCACCGCCAGGCTGCGTCCTCCGTGAGCCGTGTCAGGGCTGACACATTCCAGCAGCTCCCCCGCTCCCCTGGTGTGGCCCCCTGGGCCCCTGGAGGACCATGTAACCCTGCCCTGTCTCATTATGTGGACGACGCGTTCTCTGGGTTCTCTGTGTTGCATTGTCCTGTCTCTCTCTGAATGTCACACACAACCACGCACACATGCGTGTGCGCACACACACACCCCCACACACACACACACGTAAACAAACGCACGTAAGCACCCCCACACCCAACTCTCCTGTCCTGTCTCTGTCAGTGGGGAGAATGTCACACCATTGGGATCCTGGGACCGTACCTTTCTCTAGTGTGTGTGTGTGTGTGTGTGTGTGTGTGTGTGTGTGTGTGTGTGTGTGTGTGTGTGTGTGTGTGTGTGTGTGTGTGTGTGTGTGTGTGTGTGTGTGTGTGTGTGTGTGTGTTTGTGTGTGTGCGCTGAGCTCAGCTCTGGAGGACTCAGGTGTACTCAGACCCTTGCTATCCAGCTAACAGAATCTGCATCCCAAATGGCACCCTATTCCGTATATCGTGCACTACTTATGGGCCCTGGTCAAAAGGAGTAGCTGATATAGGGAATGGGCTGCCATTTGGGAAGCAAACAAATTCTGTTGCGTATGTCTGTCAGTCAGTTTGTCTATTCGAGTGGCTTCCTGTCTCTGTTATATTCTACTCACACAGTCTGAGGATGCGGGTGGGGGCCTATTGCACAGCGCAGGGTGTCAAACCTAATGTCTGACTCAAATGTCACTCATTTTTTAAATGACCAGCCCCAACAACCAACACAATACTTCTTTCAACTTGTGCCATTCACCACACAGGGTAAAATATAATTGAATGTGGAGATTTACAGAGGCAGTTTGACAGTGGGGGAGTATGTGGTTCGACTCTAATGGCACCCTATTCCCTATACAGTGCACTACTTTTGACCAAGGCCCATAGGACTCCGTAGAGAATAGGGTGCCATTTGGGAAACAGCCGTGAGAGTTTCTGGAAGTGTTGTGGACAATTCACATGAATGAAACGCTGTGCAAAGACCTGCATGCAGAATGACAAATAGAACAGAACCAGAACAAAACCAAAAGTAAACAATCAGCATCTTGAAACGGCTTAAATGACATTTAATACATTTACTGGGAAACATAAATTGACACCGGGAGGCAGAGAAGAGTGAATACAATATCTCTGATTGCTATTGCCGGCATGAGCAATGACAGCATGCCGCAGATTGGACAGGAAGATTGAATTTCATGTTCTTTCAAATGGAATTTGAAACGTGAGATTTGTCTTGTGGTACTGCACGGACTACCCGCTCCCCGTCTACCCCCCCTCCCAATAAGAGACTGGAGCAATATGTTAACTAATGTATACAACTGCACCAGCCAGCGTCTCATTCCCTCAACTCTGACCACTGTAGACAAATATATCCCTTTCTCTTATTTTCCTTTGGAGTCTTCTCCTGATCATATCAATGTTTGCTACTGACACGCTAGCCATCTCATCATGGTTGATGAGGTGAGCACTGTGTGTGTGTGTGTGTGCCCGCGTGCGTATGTGCGTACTGGGCATGTGTGTGTCCATGCATGTGAAAGATGAAGGGAGTGATAATGAGCAAGAGAGAGAGAATAGAGAGACGGGTGTGTTAATGAGTGTGAGATGTGCTGAGGTCGCTCCCTCTCTCTGGCTCCCCCCCCCTTCTCTCTCTCTCTGCCCCCCCCTCTCTGTGTTTGTTCTGTAATAGTGTGTTGCCTGCTTGCCGCAGCGTACTGCCACCTCAGGTGGGTGATTAGGACTAATTATGTAATTACACTAAATGTGATAATAAACAGCACAGAGGGAATCAGTTTCATCATCACCAGCCTATTAGGACACACAACATGGCAAACGCCGCCAACACACACCAACGCGTGTCGACTCACACACACAATCACACAGCCTACACTGACGCGTGCACAAATGTACACGCTCATGATTCACCCAATACCAAAAGTACAGGAACACACACACATGCCCTCCAAGCGCACCTGTTAGTAAAAAGCGATTTGCTCCCTGACACACAGTAACGGCCAATAAAACAAGTGCTGACTCGCTCCCAAAGCCAGCCGAGGGGAGCGGAGGGACAAATGAACACAAACTCTCTGTAAAAGCCTGCTCCTCTGAGGATTCTCCCAGATGTTTAACCAAACGCTCCATCCTAGCTGATTGTGAAAACACTATCTCATCACACACATGCTCAGTCCACTCAGAGAGGAGAGAATTGTTTATCTCATGTCTAGATCCTGGCTAAGGGAACAGGGAAGTGTCCATAGTAGCACTATTTCAAAGGACTTGAAGTGGCCCTCCCTCAGGCCTCTTCAGGGAAGTGAGTGTGAGTGGCTATGAGTGACCCCCAGCAGAATAAGGGAAGGCTCGGAGTGTTCTGGTTAGACGGGACCACAGAGAGGAAGGGTACTGTGGGCATGGGTTGTGGGAGCTACAGTATGTGGGGAGAGACTCACAGTGGGGAGAGACTCACAGTGGGGAGAGACTCACAGTGGGGAGAGGCTCACAGTGGGGAGAGACTCACAGTGGGGAGAGACTCACAGTGGGAGAGACTCACAGTGGGGAGAGGCTCACAGTGGGGAGAGGCTCACAGTGGGGAGAGACTCACAGTGGGGAGAGACTCACAGTGGGGAGAGGCTCACAGTGGGGAGAGGCTCACAGTGGGGAGAGACTCACAGTGGGGAGAGACTCACAGTGGGGAGAGGCTCACAGTGGGGAGAGGCTCACAGTGGGGAGAGACTCACAGTGGGGAGAGGCTCACAGTGGGGAGAGACTCACAGTGGGGAGAGACTCACAGTGGGGAGAGGCTCACAGTGGGGAGAGACTCACAGTGGGGAGAGACTCACAGTGGGGAGAGGCTCACAGTGGGGAGAGACTCACAGTGGGGAGAGGCTCACAGTGGGGAGAGACTCACAGTGGGGAGAGACTCACAGTGGGGAGAGACTCACAGTGGGGAGAGGCTCACAGTGGGGAGAGACTCACAGTGGGGAGAGGCTCACAGTGGGGAGAGGCTCACAGTGGGGAGAGGCTCACAGTGGGGAGAGGCTCACAGTGGGGAGAGACTCACAGTGGGGAGGTTGGGAGAGGGGGAGGAGAGGGTGATGGAGAGACAGTACAGGAAAAGAAAGGAGAGAATGGGGAGGTTGGGAGCAGCATGGGGTAATAGCAGGGGATAATTAGTGTTAATAAAGCCTAATATAATTCAGCTTCACCAAGTCAGGTGTGTGATGATCTGATTACTGCCCAGACGGAGACGGAGACAGCCGGGGGAAATTGGGAAGTGATCCGTTAATCCTTCCAGACCCTTTGTCTCCCAGCGTGTGTGTGTGTGTGTGAGGGGGAGGAGAAGTATAATTGGGCAGTATGCAAAGTTAGTTTCAGACTATGATGAGACTCTCCATAAAGTGGATGGCTGCTGCATAGGCTCTTTCTATCTCACTCTCTATATCTCACTGTGTGTGTTTGTCTACACATAATATCATATACATCATACAAGTACACTTTATGGGGGGAAGGTGATATAATATACCAGCCTAAACAATATAATACTGACAAAAGCACATATCACAGCATACTACAGGTCGCAGAGGGATTTTTTTGGGGGGGGGATGACTGTGAGAAGGTCAGTTCAGGTGACATTTTAAAAGGACATTCTACTCCAGAATAAATGGAAATAAAATGATGCTGACATGTAAAATATAATTTCACCCTCCAGAAATGAGCCCAATAAAATATGAGTCCATATTATCAGGCAGGTGTGACATTTAGCAATATGCCTTATCACCTGACTTCGCCCACCTGATGCAGCATAGTGACTAGAAATAAATAGGCAAAGGGTTGGCCATCTGCATTTAACCCATTGGGCTAATCGATAAGTCTAAACATTAAGGCTACCTTGTTGCTAATTAGCAACATATTGACGACTTGAATGTCCCCCAAAAAACGTTCACCTGCCACTCAGCCAACCAAGGATGACGTAGTGTGAGTATAATGTCGGCCGACCTGTTACACCTGGCTCTGTTACATTTAACCCCGGTCTTCCCTATGCATTCAATGCCATTGGTGAGTGCTAACGAGCAAAAACCACGCAGCTGCTAGGAACTCAGGTTCTAAAATGTTGCATTTTGTCTTTTTACAGTGGCCATCGAAACTGCTTTAAGGTGTGTTTCCCTCCAACTGCATTAGGAATGTTGTACAATGACTAGGCATATCTCTCCCTATGCTGCTCTCACAATTTACCTCACAATTAATATTCTTTTCTTGCATAGAATGCGACAGGCTGAACAATGGAATAACTATTCTACTATGGGGTTGATTTTTATCATATTTAGCTTTGTGATTTTGATGTTGCTTACTTGTGGTTTTGGCTGTGGAAAATTACATGTGGACAACCATTTTTAATGAGATAATTCGAATAACCAAAGCAGGTGCCGGGTCTCAGATCCACCAGACTCTCATTTGAATCATATGTACTGGGTCTCGGACCCAGTGGGACCTGGCCCAATCTAACGCCTGATCATATCTCAGCTGATGTACGTCTGTACATACAGTACAGTATGTGTACTTTGTTCATGACTAAATGTGATCACTGTAATAAGGTATTTATGATTCTCTGTGCTTGTTTACTCCTACTGTTCCTGAGTGTACAAAATATGTAACTGTCTTCATTTTTGTCATTGTGTGTGTGTGTGTGTGTGTGTATGTGTGTTGATGTGTAATTCAAGCCGCTGTATGTGTGACTGTACATTGTGTGTGTGTGTGTGTGTGTGTGTGTGTGCGTGTGCGTGTGCGTGTGTGTGTGTGTGTGTGTGTGCGTGTGTGCATGTGTGTGCACTCATGTGCGTGAGCGTGTGGGTGTGTGTGCATATGGTCATTAATGGAGTGCATGCGTCAGAGGATGTGTTCCTGACTGTCACTCTCTGTTCCTCCCCCCACC
This sequence comes from Oncorhynchus kisutch, assembly GCF_002021735.2. Classification (NCBI taxonomy): domain Eukaryota; kingdom Metazoa; phylum Chordata; class Actinopteri; order Salmoniformes; family Salmonidae; genus Oncorhynchus; species Oncorhynchus kisutch. The sequence goes on from NC_034197.2 coordinate 15,891,990, forward strand.
CCCACCCTGTCTCTGGCACTGGCATCCCTGACTCACTGTACAGCCAGCCCAAATCTCTCCACTCTATGTGTGTGTGTTAGCTTGAACCCCTCTTCTTCCCAGTCCTGCTACTGACTGCTGACCTTGGTGTCCATATGTGACTCGTTTCGTCACTACTTCACAGGAGAGGCATTCGAAAGTTTTTATTTTATTTATCCAAATGAGTTTTTTGGGGGGCAGAAATGCCTTCTGGAACATGTATACTTTCATGCACATTAATAACAAACTTACACTATATGACATCTGTTAATACTAATAAATACTAATGTTAAATTACAAGCCTAGTTGGTTTAGCCACGGATAAAGGAGCCTTCCTTCTAGCAATGATTGGCTGAGATAATGGACGGGCTGGACATGCCGAGAGATGAGTTCGTATTGGTCTGCCATGTAGCACGTTTCTGTCTATAACATGAGCTGGATAGTATGCGTATCTAATCCTCTCTAATGTGGCTTTTTTGAAAGAAATCACAAATAACTGCAAAAGTGTTGCTCTCCACTTTCTGCAGAGGGAGTCGAAAAGAGAACACAAAGAAGGTTGTTGTATAAAACACCTCTCTCCGGATGACATCTTCAAACTAAGGGCAACCACGGTGACAGAGAGGGAGAAGTGTCCATCCATGTATACGGGTAAGAGAGTCTAGCTAGCTACATTTTCAGATATTATGCATTTCTAATTTTGTCAGAAAGTCATTTTCATTTCAAGTTAAAGTGTACTGTTAGCTAGATAGCTAACGTTAGCTGGCTGGCTCGCTAGCTGACGTTACGTGTATGATCTGTGTATTAATATTATTCATATCTCAGAGCCATTTGCTTTGCTAGTTATAGCCTAACGTTAGCTAACTAACATTGAACCTGGTTGGTTAGCTTCCTGCAGATTCATGCAGTCATGAGTTGGGATTTTGGTTCACTCCACTATGCACGTTACCACTTCACTGTATCGTTTACACCTTCTGTATCCTGTGCATCTGACAAATAATCTGTGATTTTATTTGATATATAGTATGTGTTTACCAGAGACGGTAATGTGAAGAACAACATGACCTGCACCAAAATCTAATTAGCATACAACAACGACACAGTGTCCAAGTTCAAAAATTCTCAGGTAGAATGCCCTGCTTTTATTTCGTCACACTCACAACCGTAAGCTATTTTATGCAATTGGCTCGCTATTAACTTGTAAATAATGATCTCGTTGTGAGTTTATTTTCCTGTAATAATTAATACAAATGAGATCAAATTAAGACGTTGTCAGTTATACGATTTGTTCAGTATTTGAACTGGCTAGCCAGCTAACTTAACATTAGCTAGCTAGCTAACAAGCTAGAAACAAACCAAAACATTGTTTAGAAAGTTGCTTTTAGTTGCCTGGTTTGCTAGATTAACATGTACTAAATTAATTTTTAAACAGGTGGGTTTATTGGTGTTAAAATACACCAGTTATGCTATTTTGGATGACCAGACTGCTGATGTCATGCAGACTGTAGTTTTTGTGTTTATACTTTTCCTAACGACAACGTCAAGTTTGATGTCGGACGACAATAGAATGTTCATGATGTGACTGCGACAACTGTCTACAGACATGTCGATAGACGTAGCATAAACCAGCCTTTAGTCTTGAAATTCGTTGGTGGATTCACATGTGAATCCTTAAAGAGATGGGTGGGGCTAAGGCTTAAGAGGGTGTGAACGATGCTAAATGGGTGTAGACAAAGAAGAGCTCACCAGTAGGTGTAACAAAACATTCATGGGCCATTTTCTCAAAAGTTAGTTTACAAGTTTCTCAACTCTCAAAGCATTATGACTTTCCCATTGTTCCTCAACTGGGTGAAATCATCACAGCAGCAAGATTTGTGACCTGTTGCCGCAAGAAAAGGGCAACCAGTGAACAAACACCATTGTAAATACAACCCATATTTATGCTTATTTATTTTCCCTTGTGTACTTTAACCATTTGTACATTGTTACAACACTGTATATATATATAATATGACATTTGTAATGTCTTTATTGTTTTGAAACTTCTGTATGTGTAATGTTTACTGTTAATTTTTGTTTATTTCACTTTTGTATATTATCTACCTCACTTGCTTTGGCAGTGTTAACACATGTTTCCCATGCCAATAAAGCCCCTTGAATTGAATTTAATCGAGAGGCAGAGGAGAAGAGCGGGAGAGGAGAAGAGCGGGAGAGGGAGAGGAGAAGAGAGGGAGAGGCAGAGGAGAAGAGCGGGAGAGGGAGAGGAGAAGTGAGGGAGAGGCAGAGGAGAAGAGCGGGAGAGGCAGAGGAGAAGAGCGGGAGAGGGAGAGGAGAAGAAAGGGAGAGGCAGAGGAGAAGAGCGGGAGAGGGAGAGGAGAAGAGAGGGAGAGGCAGAGGAGAAGAGAGGGAAGGAGAAGAGAGGGAGAGGCAGAGGAGAAGAGAGGGAGAGGAGAAGAGAGGCAGAGGAGAAGAGAGTGAGAGGAGAAGAGAGGGAGAGGAGAAGAGAGGGAGAGGCAGAGGGCAGAGGAGAAGAGAGGCAGAGGAGAAGAGAGGCAGAGGAGAAGAGCGGGAGAGGAGAAGATAGGGAGAGGAGAAGAGAGGGAGAGGCAGAGGAGAAGAGAGGGGAGAGGAGAGAGAGGGAGAGGCAGAGGAGAAGAGAGGCAGAGGAGAAGAGAGGGAGAGGAGAAGAGCGGGAGAGGCAGAGGAGAAGAGAGGCATAGGAGAAGAGAGGGAGAGGAGAAGAGAGGGAGAGGCAGAGGAGGAAGAGAGGCAGAGGAGAAGCGAGGGAGAGGCAGAGGAGAAGAGAGGCAGAGGAGAAGAGAGGGAGAGGAGAAGAGAGGGAGAGGCAGAGGAGAAGAGAGGCAGAGGAGAAGAGAGGGAGAAGGCAGAGGAGAGGGAGAGAAGAAGAGAGGGAGAGGCAGAGGAGAAGAGAGGGAGAGGAGAAGAGCGGGAGAGGGAGAGGAGAAGAAAGGGAGAGGGAGAGGAGAAGAGAGGGAGAGGCAGTGGAGAAGAGCGGGAGAGGGAGAGGAGAAGAGAGGGAGAGGCAGAGGAGAAGAGAGGGAAGGAGAAGAGAGGGAGAGGCAGAGGAGAAGAGAGGGAGAGGAGAAGAGAGGCAGAGGAGAAGAGAGGGAGAGGAGAAGAGAGGGAGAGGAGAAGAGAGGGAGAGGCAGAGGAGAAGAGAGGCAGAGGAGAAGAGGGCAGAGTGAGAAGAGCGCGAGAGGAGAAGAGAGGAGGAGGAGAGGGAGAGGCAGAGGAGAAGAGAGGGAGAGGAGAGAAGAGGGAGAGGCAGAGGAGAAGAGAGGGAAGGAGAAGAGAGGAGAAGGCAGGGAGAAGCAGAGGGAGAGGAGGAAGAGAAGAGAGGCAGAGGAGAAGAGCGGAGAGAGGAGAAGAGAGGGAGAGGAGAAGAGAGGGAGAGGCAGAGTGTAGAAGAGAGGCAGAAGAGAGGAGGGAGAGGGGAGGAAGAGAGGGAGAGGAGAAGAGAGGGAGAGGGCAGAGGAGAAGAGAGGCAGAGGAGAAGAGAGGGGGGGAGAGGAGAAAGAGATGGGAGAGGAGAAGAAGAGGGGAGGAGGCAGAGGAGAAGAGAGGCAGAGGAGAAGAGAGGCAGAGGAGAAGTAGCGGGAGAGGAGAAGAGAGGGAGAGGAGAGGAAGAGGGGAGAGGAGAGAGAGGAGAAGAGAGGGAGAGGAGAAGAGAGGGAGAGGCAGAGGAGAAGAGAGGGAAGGAGAAGAGAGGGAGAGGCAGAGGAGAAGAGAGGCAGAGGAGAAGAGAGGGAGAGGAGAAGAGAGAGGAGAGGAGAAGAGAGGGAGAGGAGAAGAGAGGGAGAGAAGAAGAGAGGGAGAGGCAGAGGAGAAGAGAGGGAGAGGAGAAGAGAGGGAGAGGCAGAGGAGAAGAGAGGGAGAGGCAGAGGAGAAGAGAGGCAGAGGAGAAGAGAGGGAGAGGTAGAGGAGAAGAGAGGCAGAGGAGAAGAGAGGGAGAGGGAGAGGAGAAGAGAGGGAGAGGGAGAGGAGAAGAGAGAGGCAGAGGAGAAGAGAGGGAGAGGAGAAAAGAGGGAGAGGCAGAGGAGAAGAGCGGGAGAGGGAGAGGAGAGGTGTCATCAGCCCCGGTGGAGAGACCTCCCTCAGCCTGCCTGCCGCAATCTCTCCCCAACACCTGCTCCAGCTCCAGATGAGATCAGCAGGATGGGGCAGAGGTGGGCACAGGGAAGGGTGCTGCTGGAGAGCCAGTCACGTGAAAGAGAGATGGAGAAAGGCTGTGCAGGGAAGATATCAACCTAGGTTTGAAACAGACCCAAGGCAATAATGTAATAATGGCTGTTGTTTCTAGCCAGTCACTAGACATTTAATTTCTATTTAACTAGGCAAGTCAATTAAGAACAAATTATTATTTACAATGATGGCCTTGGAACAGTGGGTTAACTGCCTTGTTCAGGGGCAGGACGACAGACTTTTACCTTGTCAGCTCGGGGATTCAATCTAGCAAACTGCCACCCCAGACATCCTCCGAGTATTGTGATGTTTTCTTTAGTATGTAGAGACGTGATCGCGCAAGGTAGATGAGATGAGACTTTTCAAACGGAAGAAGTTGCCAAATGTTCAAGAATTACGTATAATATTTACAGGGTCATACTTTCAGAGAACAAACCATCTGTCTTGATAGTACACACACGCTCTGACAACAGGCCATCTTCCCCTGATGCCTACGCAGTCTAGGCCGACCACAAACCTGGAGGTCTGCGCTGGGCTAAACCAGCTGTTATATGAGGTACGACACTGTCCCAGCCCATCAAGGATCATTACACCATCAGACCCACAGCCCTTTATCATAGCGGCTTCTCCTACCCATGTCTTCAGTGTGTATAATACTGCCCTGGGTCTGTGAGGGCTGTGAACCCATGTCATTATAGAGGTTTACTGGTTCACACAGTGTGTATAAAGGTCTTTATGGCAGGCCAAGCCCAGGGGTTTGTGTGCTTTTAGTTTACACAGTGGCACTGGAGTGTTGGAGAGCATATTGGAAGTTTATTAGAGCCACAGTCAGTCAGTCAATGCAGTCCCAGTCAGTCCTTACTACTGCTATAAAGTCAGCTAGGGTTCTCACTGGCCAGCGATGACACAGTCATCAACACTGAATGGCCAGATCCCACTGTGCCCACTAGCACCTCTCCAGCTACCTATCCTAACCACTGCCAGGCCTGGCTGCGTAAAGCCATCCTACACTGACAGAGAACAAACCACGAGGAGAGGCTGAGAACACAGAGGGTTTTAATATCTTATCTCTCCTAGATGGCTCACATGGTATTGACAGAACAGGTCAGCACCTGCAGGTGATGTTGCTATAATGCCCCAGATCAGAAACTACAAGTGGATGAGAACATGAGACTGAGTATCCCTCCCTGCCACTGTAGGGCACGGCTCCAGGCTCCAGGCTCCAGGCTCCCAGCTCCTTGTCTTCTCTACTCTTACTTATTTTGGGCGCCGCCTCTTTAATATTTTAAAGGGGAACCGAAGAACGTCCCAGCGCCCTGGCAGGAGCACTTTAGAGACCCCAGCGGCAGGGCCGCTATGACATGAGAGATGAAACCAGCCTACTGCCAACGCCACACACACATGTACACACGTACACACGTACACACACACAGACACACACAGACACACACACACACACACACACACACACACACACACACACACACACACACACACACACACACACACACACACACACACACACACACACACACACACACACACACACACACCCTGGCTAGTGTCTAGAGAGGTGAGGGCCTGGGTGCTTAGGATGTGATGGACTCATGCCGTCCCTATTCATCGATCTTTACCTCAGGCCATTTAGCACCTCCGCAACACCAGACTGTTAGGCTCAGAGATCAAACCATATGGCCTGTCGTTATTGCTCTGGACTCAGCCCAGAGAGGGCCCAGTATGGGGTAGAGATCAATGGTCCCCGTGTTAGCAGCACTGACTGTCTCCTTCCTCCAGATCCCTCCCTCCCGTCAAGGGACCTCTCCTCTCGCTCGCCCACCTAATGTTACACTTAATGAGACAATTAGTCTGTGATGGCGTGGCCAGCATCTTAAACTGTTATTTACTCACCATTCATTATTAATATCTCATCGTTAGTTAGGTATGAATACAATTAAAAGGAGCAGGGAGAGAGAGAGTGTTTAGCTCCCCATGGTGGGTGCTATGATGATATCATGCTTTGTTATCTGAAATGGGGACTGGGGAGCAAATTGTTAGTGGTAGAAGATACATTGGTCCAGTAACAAGGAGTTGGGTGATTTATACAACTGTAGAGAGGAGATGCTGTGAGCTCTGGAGATGAAGGGCATTGTGGGCTAATGTGGAGTATAAGAAGCAACAGGCAGCCTGAGCCTTGCAGGGGCCTCAAACAGGGGACAGCATCTCCTCATAAAGTGTCCCTCTCTCTCATACATCAACAACACACATCAGGCAGGGGGTATGCTAATTAGGCCCGTCTATCTCCCTCCGTGTTCATTTAATGCAACTCTGAATTATTCACTTTGGTCGGGTTGTTTTTAGACCGAACTCGGCTTTTACATAACTTAACAACAACTGAGACGGGATGGGGAGGAGAGAAGGCTCGGTCTGGTTCAGGGCCCAGCAGTCAGTGAGGATGTCAGGGTGGAGAGTTGATCAACTGAAGGTCAGTCAGCACAACCAGCCTAACATAGTAGTTACCATGCCTGTCTGACTGTCTGTCTGTCTGTCTGACTGTCTCTCAGTCTGCATCACACAACCAGCCTAACATAGTAGTTACCATGTCTGTCTGACTGTCTGTCTGTCTGTCTGTCTGTCTGACTGTCTCTCAGTCTGCATCACACAACCAGCCTAACATAGTAGTTACCATGTCTGTCTGACTGTCTGTCTGTCTCTCAGTCTGCATCCCACAACCATCCTAACATAGTAGTTACCAAGTCTGTCTGACTGTCTGTCTGTCTGACTGTCTCTCAGTCTGCATCACACAACCAGCCTAACATAGTAGTTACCATGTCTGTCTGACTGTCTGTCTGTCTGACTGCCTGTCTGTCTGTCTGTCTGTCTGACATTCTGACTGTCTGAAGCTCTGATTGTCTGTCTTTCTGCCTGTCTGTCTGACAGTCTGTCTTTCTGCCTGTCTGTCTGTCTACATGACTGTCTGACTGCATGACTGTCTGTCTGCCTACCTGCCTGTCTGACAGTCTGCCTGCCGGCATGACAGTCTGTCTGCATGACTGTCTGACACTCTGCCTGCCTGTCCGACTGTCTACCTGCCTGACTGTCTGTCTACCTACCTGCCAGCATGCCTGTCTGTCTCTCAGTTAGTCTGTCTGTCTGTCTGTCAGCAGTCCCATGTCCAGATATCTGTCTGTAATACACTGTACCATGGTAAGGCCAAATCTGTCTGCACTGGGACTGAGCTTGCATGCCTTTTCCTGATGACACAAGCAAAGTGGTGCTGGTGAGAGACTGTATGTGGAGGCAGCTAATTTTAAAAAATCTATAAAACATTAAAATCGCTCCAGTCAAAAGAGCAAGAACCAGCTGCTTCCATCTCCTCTCCTCTACACTGATGGGATGGGTTCCAAATATTCAGCTCACAGTTTCTGTAGAAACCATTTCAGAGACCAAATAAAATAATGCAATGTTATGATACCTGCCCTGATGCACTAGGTAAGTACAACCCCACCACAACACATGTTATGACTGGGGCTGTAACGTGTGTATGACAATACCTCCTCTGCCAATTGCAGCCTCTCCTCCATACCTCCTCTTCCCCACCTCCCATCCCTCCTCCACCCCTCCTCTCCTCTCCCCACCTCCCATCCCTCCTCTCCTCCACCCCTCCTCTTCCCACCTCCCATCCTTTCCCCCTCCTCTCCTCCGCCCCACCTCTCATCCACCTCTACTATCCTCTCCCCACCTCCCATCCCTCCTCTCCTCCACCCCTCCTCTTCCCCCACCTCCCATCCCTCCTCCACCCCTCCTCTCCTCCACCCCTCCTATCCTCCACCCCTCCTCCCATCCCTCCTCCACCCCTCCTCTCCTCTCCCCACCTCCCATCCCTCCTCTACCCTTCCTCTCCTCTACCCCTCCTCTCCCCACCTCCTATCCCTCCTCCACCCCTCCTCTCCCCCACCCCTCCTCTCCTCCACCCCTCCTCTCCCCACCTCCCATCCCTCCTCCACCCCTCCTCTCCCCCACCCCTCCTCTCCTCCTCTCCCCACCTCCCATCTCTCCTCCACCCCTCCTCTCCCCCACCCCTCCTCTCCCCACCTCCCATCCCTCCTCCACCCCTCCTCTCCCCCACCCCTCCTCTCCTCCTCTCCCCACCTCCCATCCCTCCTCCACCCCTCCTCTCCTCCACCCCTCCTCTCCCCCACCCCTCCTCTCCTCCTCTCCCCATCTCCTATCCCTCCTCCAGTATGAAAGCAACAGGCTATAAGCCTCCTTGGCTCCCCTGGCTTCTGGCCACTGAGGCAGAGCATAATAACTCATAGCTAACATCACGCTGGAGCACAGCACCAATAGCTTTCAAGCTCCCACTTAAAATAGTGGTGGTGACAAGCCTCTTGCTTTAAATAAGCACCTCAGACAGTTTTGAGAGACCCCTTAATCCCAATGGAGAGAGGGAGGGAGAGAGGGAGGGAGGGAGGGAGGGGGAGAGGGAGGCATGGACACTGGGAACAATTTACTACATCAGGCAGGTGACTCTGGGAAAGAGGAGGAGTCACAGAGAGAGGAAGAGAGGGGAGCGAGGGAAATAGAGACAGAGAGAGGGGGGAGATAATGAGAGAGTAGAGGGAGAGGGAGGGAGAAGAGAAAGAATAGTGTATGGAGATTAGATGAGAGAGAGAGCTCACTTACAAACGCTTGTGTGCCCACGTTTTCATACACACATTTACATGTACAAATGTAGCTGTTCAGGACTGCAAACGGCTGCAATTAAGAGGAAAGAGAAACAGGGGGAAAAAACAAGTTGAACCTTCTCAACAAAGCCTATAGCTACATATGTAGCTCAGCAGACTGTGTAGGCTGTAACACACAGAGGAATTGTGAGGTTCAAATGTAAATCTGTTAGTAGTACAGTATCCTGTCATTGTCCTTTATCAGAGGCTAGGAGGAGTGATCCAGATGGACAGAACTCTCCTGCCCTCTCATTGCTCACAGTCTGTGTCACTGCTAGGTGATACACACACACTGGTGTGTTCGCCACACTCCCTCTACTCGCTCTGTGTCACTGCTAGGTGATGTAATCCCGGCCTGGCAACGGAGCCAAGCGCTCAGAACTGGACGATGACGTCACCCAGGGCCACTGGCACCCACCTCCCCGGAGCTGTCCTATGAGAACACACTGTCCAGTACACCACGGGAACACACATACCATTTGGCTTGTCCTCTCTCTCTCTCTCGCCCATCCTCCTGCGCTCTCTCTCTCTCTCTCGCCCATCCTCCTGCGCTCTCTCTCTCTCTCCCTCACCCTCCGCTCGCTCTCTACCATCCTTCTGCTCTTCCCCTCCCTCTGCCTCTGCCTCCCTCTCACTTCCGGCCTCCCTCCCTCCCTCATATATACTCTCTCCTTTGCACCCTCTCTCTCCCTCTCTTTCCCTCTCTCTCCCTCTCTCTCTCTCCCTCCCTCTCTCTCCCTTTCTCTCCCTCCCTCTCTCTCTCTCTCTCCCTCTCTCTCTCTCTCCCTCACCCTCCGCTCGCTCTCTACCATCCTTCTGCATCCTTCTGCTCCCCTCACTCTGCCTCTGCCTCCCTCTCACTTCTGGCCTCCCTCCCTCCCTCCCTCATATATACTCTCTCCTTTGCACCCTCTCTCTCCCTCTCTTTCCCTCTCTCTCCCTCC
>NC_034197.2:15901975-15919475 GCF_002021735.2 Oncorhynchus kisutch
GGATGGAGGGGGAGGAAGAGAGAGGGGAGAGGGAGAGACAGGGATGGAGGGGGAGGAAGAGAAAGAGGGGAGAGGGAGAGACAGGGATGTAGGGGGAGGAAGATAAATACGGGAGAGGGAGAGACAGAGATGGGGGGAGGAAGAGAAAGAGGGGAGAGGGAGAGTATATGTGTGTGGGAACACACATGTATGCGTGCATGTGTGTCTGTGTATGTGCGCGCACACGCCTGTTGATGTTGTGTGTGTTTGTACAGTATGCACACCTGTTTGGTTGTGTGTGTGTGTGTGTGGGATATCAGAAGGCCAGGTGAACGGAGACTACTGTCGCTGACTCAACACCTTTATCATTTTATTACCGAATCAGCCATGACAAAAAAGCTCTGCAGTTTCCCACAGGTGAGCAGAGAGAGAGAGAAGGAGAGAGAGAGAGAGAGAGAGGGAGAGAGAGAGAGAGAGAGGGAAGAGAGAGAGGGAGAGAGACAGACAGACGTAGGGAGAGAGACAGAGAGAGAGAGAGAGGAGAGAGAGAGAGAGAGGGAGAGACAGACAGACACACAGACGTAGGGAGAGAGAGAGAGAGAGAGAGAGAGAGAGAGAGGAGAGAGAGAGAGAGAGGAGAGAGGGAGGGAGAGAGACAGACAGACACACAGACGTAGGGAGAGAGAGAGAGAGATGAGAGAGAGGAGGAGAGAGAGAGAGAGAGAGATCAAAACGGAGCTAGTGGGTCACTTCTACAGAGATTGCATTGTTAAAGCAAGATGTCTGTGTCAGTCAGAATGTCACCTCTACATGATGCAGTCATCCATGTGTCTCTAACAGATACAGGGGGACAGTGATGTGTCTGGCTTCCTGTATCGTCACTCCATCACCACACAACACTGGTGACCGGGAAACCTCATCAGCTCCATGGATACAACAGCAAATGCTTTGCTACAACAGGATCAATCCCTTCAAAAGTGAAGCAAGAAAACACCCCTAACAAACATTTAAGAGCAAGTTGTACATGCATTTGAAAAATGAAAGATGTCTAGCTACCAACCTGTATGAATGGAAATGTCATTAACAAACAGCAAAAAACAAATGAGTTGTGAAACATAATATGTTATAATAGTTATCGTTTTAGAAAGAAATGCAGATAAAACCTATGTCTATAGGATCACATTGAAGATCCCTGATTGTGGATTCTACCAAAACACACGTCCTAAATTGCCTCTGACCCTTTCTGTTTTATCTGTATTTAACCAGGCAAGTCAGCTAAGAACAAATTCTTATTTTCAATGACGGCCTGGGAACAGTGGGTTAACTGCCTGTTCAGGGGCAGAACGACAGATTTGTACCTTGTCAGCTCGGGGGTTTGAACTTGAAACCTTCCGGTTACTATTCCAACGCTCTAACCACTAGGCTACCCTGCCGCCCCGATGAGGGTGGGCCTGTGTTAGATCTAACACATGTTGACTGGACAGCTTGCTGCTTGGGCAGCTGAGTTCTGAAGGCAGCCAGGCACTGTCGTGCTTTGATGTAAACGATAAATCCAAGAGACTCTTTTGCTATGTGAGAGAGAGAGCAGATTAGCCTGATTGACGGCTGGCTATAAGATGTTAAGGATGGAGCTGGACGAGGGGAGAGAGAGCCAGGGTGTTGGAGTGGAACGGAGTTCATTCATGACTTACGAGTCTGTTTCAGTGACGTAGTAAAAGGAGACTACGATGAGACTACGATGACGCTCCCATGTACAATACTACTGTACTCATAGGGCTGAGACTCACCTGATGCACATACACACACACACACACACGCACAGGCACACACACACACACATACACACACACACACACACACACACATACACACACACACACACATGCACACAAACACACACACACACGCACAGGCACACATACACACACACACATACACACACGCACACAAACACACACACACATACACACACACACACGCAAACACACACGCACACACACACACACACAAACACACACACACACACACCTGCACGCAGCACATCTCTAACACACTGGACACACCTTCAAACTCTCCTAATAAAACTGGCATGTGGGTACAGTACACAAGGAAATGTGCATTAACACAACACAATGGCATTGTGTTAATACACACCGAGCATCTCACTCTCCTCTGTCAAGTTCCTTTCTCAAGGTCCTTCTAAGAGACACAGCGAGGGACAAAGTCAGTGAAGGGGCACCCTGATATAAAGACCAACACAAACCGAGGTGAGGTAAAAGTATAAGAGCTCCTCTGAGCCTCCCTCACAAGGACAAATGGCTGCTGTCCCCCATGCCGTCTGTCTGTCCCTGAGTCCCCGAGTACCTGGGCTTTAAAAATCAGGTCGGGTTGAGGTGAAGAGGACTGAGCTGAGTCCACCGGCCACTATGGCCGCCACGCTGCTTTTACCTCAGTCTCTCTGCCTCTCTCTGTAGAGGAACACAGGAGAGTCATACGCATGGCTGTTTGTGTTAGTTAGGAGCAGTCATTACTGACCTTTCAATCCCACGAGGGAGAAAACAGGTCAGTTGTGCCAAATGAAAGATGAGGGGAGGGTATAAATGAAATAGAAATATACTGTTCAATATTATAATCAATACAAACTCTTTTGATCTTGGTGTTTACACTCAAACACCAATTCAAACACAGCATCATTCAGTGGGTTATTTTCAGAGGACACTAAAGTGGCCTTGGATGTACAGCGTTCAAACCAATGATGAAAACACCTATCACCTGGCCAGACATCACAGAGCGCTATGGGTTATCATGCCCTGTCTATGTAGTAAGACAGCAAGCCAGAGACATTGGCACCTGTCAGTTATACCTGCCCAGTGAAATGAAGTGAGAGACTTCAACTCATCTCACACCTGGCTGTAACTCACTCTTCCCCTCCACCTCCCTACTCACACCTGTCAGCCCCACTCCTACCACACCTGTCAGCCCCACTCCTACTCACACCTGTCAGCCCCACTCCTACCACACCTGTCAGCCCCACTCCTACCACACCTGTCAGCCCCACTCCTACTCACACCTGTCAGCCCCACTCCTACCACACCTGTCAGCCTCACTCCTACTCACACCTGTCATCCCCATTCCTACCACACCTGTCAGCCCCACTCCTACTCACACCTGTCAGCCCCACTCCTACCACACCTGGTGGGATGTGGATCTGTCTGGATCTAGAGGATTCTAGAATAATGGAAACAGGGACATGAAGAGGCTGATGGAAATGTCCTCCATTCAGAGGCCCTGGGGTGGAGCAGCATTTCGTGATGCCGGCACCCGCCCGCCCGCCGCTCCCAGGCATGCTCAGTAGCACCAGTGGTGTCGAGGTAACAATGATTCATAGTGTGACCTTACTTGTAATGCCAGGCTTAATCTACGCAAGTGGAATAAATGAAGTGGGGCTGCTGTGGACGTGACAGGCTGCCTTATAAAGACAAATCCTGCCACGCTCCCAGCTGTGTACACTGATTCATAAAAGTCAGCTAGGGGGGACGTCTGAAGCCTGAACAGAATGGGCTGGGCCTGGAACGCACCACAACGCTCAGAGCTGATCTGATCCAGGGTTCTGTTGTCATGGCTGCATGGAGCTGTCTGTCATTAACAGAGAGAGAGAGAGTGAGAGAGCGCAAGTGAGAGAGAGACCGAGAGAGTGAGAGAGAGAGAGAGAGAGAGAGGGGCGCGGAGAGAGAGAGGAGAGAGAGGCGAGAGAGAGAGAGAGAGAGAGAGCACGAAAGAGAGAGAGAGAGAGAGAGAGAGAGAGAGAGAGAGAGAGAGAGAGAGAGGAGGAGATGGTAGCCGAAAGAGAGGAAGACAAGAGCAGAAAAATAGTGGAAGAGGGGGTAGAGAAGGACCTACACGCCAAGGGCAATCAAATATCAACTATCATGTCCTATAAACGTGATATGTATTGGGAAAATGCATGCTAAGCTGATTGTGAACACTGTAAAGTGTTTGATATCTACGCTCATAAATGTCATATTATTTCATAATGAACATGACCTGCCACATTAAATGCTGACATTAAAATGACTTGTCAGAAGCGCTCATTACAGTTCATAGCAAACGACCTACACTGTCGTGACAAATAGCATTTTCAGTTGGCTAGCTGGCTGCATGTCAAGTTTCGCCGCAGTGGATTGATATGCTGCCGGCTGTATTGGCACATCGTAAAGAGCATTGATCACAATGTAACTGTGCTGCGTGTGAGAAAACAGATCGTATACTGACAGGGATCTGAGGGGGCAGCTTGAAGAAAGCTGCACTTTGTGGACACATGGACGTCAATACTGCCACCCAGTAAAGGTGTGTTGGTGGTGGGGTTGAGTCCAAACGCCCCCTAACGCCCACTGTAGGACATCCACCTCCCTTTGTCCCGTCCTGTCTCTTGACACCAGGTTGATTAATGCCACTGGCCAGGATGATGACGACAACGATCATAATTAATCAAGGCCTCTTCCTTCCTGCACCTCTAGGAGCCCACAGTGACCTGGAAAAGACAACACCCCCACAGCCCTCATTTCCCCTCCGCTTCTCAGCCCCCTCTCCTCCTCCCTCCCTCATCCCCCCTCTCCCCCGGTTGTCTCACTGACAGGCCTGAACCCCCGCCTGGCAGAAAGGACCATACATTATCCTGTCACCACCACTTCTATTTATATCACCACCTTCCATCACTATCACTTACCATCCTCCACCCGTGTCCCCCACGCACTGTGCACGGCCCCCACTCTCCAAAGTGGAGTTTTCTTAAAGCCGACCCATATATCTATCCTGCACGGGGGAATAACAGAACAGAGTGCTGCCTATGCAAATGGCAGGGAGTCAAAGGGACACAAGGCCAGGGTGACAGCCAGGGAGAAACCAACATCATTATTTTTTAGACATCCATGGAATAAAAAAAGAAAAAGAACTAGAGGTCCTCTGCTGCCTGGGGGGGGGGACTTCTCGGGGGGGGGGGGGACTTCTCTCTCCTCTGTAGTGTTCCTGGATGTCTGACGTACAGTGCAGTGTGAACGATCCTCTGTAGTGTTCCTGGATGTCTGACGTACAGTGCAGTGTGAACGATCCTCTGTAGTGTTCCTGGATGTCTGACGTACAGTGCAGTGTGAACGATCCTCTGTAGTGTTCCTGGATGTCTGACGTACAGTGCAGTGTGAACGATCCTCTGTAGTGTTCCTGGATGTCTGACATACAGTGCAGTGTGAACGATCCTCTGTAGTGTTCCTGGATGTCTGACGTACAGTGCAGTGTGAACGATCCTCTGTAGTGTTCCTGGATGTCTGACGTACAGTGCAGTGTGAACGATCCTCTGTAGTGTTCCTGGATGTCTGACGTACAGTGCAGTGTGAACGATCCTCTGTAGTGTTCCTGGATGTCTGACGTACAGTGCAGTGTGAACGATCCTCTGTAGTGTTCCTGGATGACTGACGTACAGTGCAGTGTGAACGATCCTCTGTAGTGTTCCTGGATGTCTGACGTACAGTGCAGTGTTAACGATCCTCTGTAGTGTTCCTGGATGTCTGACGTACAGTGCAGTGTGAACGATCCTCTGTAGTGTTCCTGGATGTCTGACGTACAGTGCAGTGTGAACGATCCTCTGTAGTGTTCCTGGATGTCTGAGGTACAGTGTAGTGTGAACGATCCTCTGTAGTGTTCCTGGATGTCTGACGTACAGTGCAGTGTGAACGATCCTCTGTAGTGTTCCTGGATGTCTGACGTACAGTGCAGTGTGAACGATCCTCTGTAGTGTTCCTGGATGTCTGACGTACAGTGCAGTGTGAACGATCCTCTGTAGTGTTCCTGGATGTCTGACGTACAGTGCAGTGTGAACGATCCTCTGTAGTGTTCCTGGATGTCTGACGTACAGTGCAGTGTGAACGATCCTCTGTAGTGTTCCTGGATGTCTGACGTACAGTGCAGTGTGAACGATCCTCTGTAGTGTTCCTGGATGTCTGACGTACAGTGCAGTGTGAACGATCCTCTGTAGTGTTCCTGGATGTCTGACGTACAGTGTAGTGTGAACGATCCTCTGTAGTGTTCCTGGATGTCTGACGTACAGTGTAGTGTGAACGATCCTCTGTAGTGTTCCTGGATGTCTGACGTACAGTGCAGTGTGAACGATCCTCTGTAGCATTTTCTTGGTTTTATGTATAGTATGTTCGTGCGTGTGTCTGTGTGTACATGCATGTGCATTTGTTTGCATTCACGTGTGTGAGAACTGAGCAGTATCTGTGTGTCTCTGGGAGAGCTGGAATATATGCAGCGGCAGAATGATGTTTCATTCCTCGGCGACTGCAAGGTAACAGTAGCCCGGAGCGAATTGAACTGTTTTTTCTCTCACCTTCTCTTCATTTCCCCAGGTGAGGAGGAGGAAGCAAAGCTCTTTTGCTCGGCTGAGCTATACGTGCCAGGCATGCCTTCCTCACAAACAGTGTCCCCTTCTCTCCTCAAACCCTACACTACACATGCTCTGTGATTCCTAGATACATATTCTTAGCGTCCATTTGTGTCTCGTTTAAGTTATCTAGGCGTATGTCGCGCGTCACTACTACACAGGAGAGCCATATGAAAGTGGACTTTAAAAAAAAAATTACAATGTTTTTGGCAGAAATGACTTCTGGAACATGTGAACTTTCATGTGGCTTATTAACAAACTTGTGTGCCATCTGTAAATACAAATACAATTGTTAAATTACGAGCCTAGTTGGTTTAGCCACGGAAAAAGACAGCAATGTTCCCGCTGGCCATGATTGGCTGGAATGGGCCGGACATCCCGAGAGATGAGTTGGGATTGGTCTGCCATGTAGCCCACTTCTGTCTATAACATGAGCGGGTCAGTATGTGTAATCCTTTCTAACGCAGCTTTTTAAAAAGAAATCACGTAGTAGAACTACATCAGTGTTGCTCTCCACTTTCTGGAGGAATGAGTTTTGAAATCTGTGGAATTTGATTGCAAATATGCAGACAGAGTTGAAAAGAGAACACACAGAAGGCTGTTGTTGTATAAAACACCTCTCTCCGGATGACATCTTCAAACTAAGGGCAACCACGGTGACAGAGAAGGCGAAGCGTTCATCCATGTATACGGGTAAGAGAGTCTAGCTAGCTACATTTTCAGATATTATGCATTTCTATTTTGTCAGAAAGTCGTTTTCATTTCAAGTTAAAGTGTACTGTTAGCTAGCTAGCTGACTTTAGCTGGCTTGCTCGCTAGCTAACGTTACGTGTATGATCTGTGTAGTAATATAAATCGTATCTCAGAGCCATTTGCATTGATAGTTCTAGCATAATGTTAGGAGGCTAACATTGAACCTGGTTGGTTGGCTACCTGCAGATTCATGCAGGGTAGTAACGTCATGAGTTGGGATTAAGGCTCATTGTTTAGCTAGCTAGCTACATGTCTTAACAAAAGACCCCACTATGCAAGTAGCCATTTCATAGAATGTTCATGATATCACTGCGACACCTGTCGGTAGACGTAGCTGGTCAATTCGCTCTGGCTATTTACTCTGATTTCAGAGCACTTTCGTCTGAGGCATTCAGTTGTACAACTGACTAGGTATCCCTTTTTGCCCAGAGCGCAGAATAACTGACAAATTTAGGAACGCTCACCTGTTGAATATGGCCGGACAAAAAAGCGTACAAATATGATTGCCAGCAGCACAGTTGCATTCACCAATGCTCTGGATAACATAAAACAGCATATCCAGCTCTGCTAGGACCAGTAAAATGGTCAGAGTGAGGTGTTCGCGTATTTGTGTCTAAATGTAGCTAGCAAGCTAGCCAACTTTAGCCAGTTAGCTTGATTGCTTGACTGCTGTTGTTAGGTCAGAACCTTACTCCTCGGCCGGAGTGTCCAGTGAGCGCTCTGAACGCTCTGAGAGCGAAACGGACAATCTGACAACACTCTGAGTTTACTAATGCCCAGAGCGTACTCTGGCAGTCCAAATTAAATTGACAAACTCACCCGTAGTATAAACCAGCCTTAAAGAGATGGGTGGGGCTAAGGCTTAAGAGGGTGTGAATGATGCTAAATGGGTGTAGACAAAGAAGAGCTCACCAGTAGGTGTAACAAAATATTCAAGGTCATTTTCTCAAAAGTGGGGTTACAAGTTTATCAACTTTCAAAGCAGAATGACTTTCCCATTGTTCCCCCAACTGTAGTGTATGATACCATTTTCTTGCTCTGAGTCTCTACTTTTATCCAATGTAAAAAATTGATTTTCAAATGTTGCTACATAAGACCGAGTCGGTCATATATACTAAGAAAAGGGACTGTGTTTTTCTACACTGAGAACACACATACTAAGAAACACAACACGCCTTAACACCATACAGAGCTGTCCCAGAATGTGTTAACCCAGAAGACAGTGACCAACCCTGCAGAACACACACACACACACACACACACACACACACACACACACACACACACACACACACACACACACACACACACACACACACACACACACACACACACACACACACACACACACACACGGCAGTGTCAAACCAGTACAGGCCTGCTCAAAAACAGAGTAAACAGCAGCATGGTAATCTAGTCAGTAATGCGGTGGTTGAGAAGCTTTCTGTCAAGGGAGTAAAAACAAACTTCCCTTACTTTCTCTGTCTGTCTCTATTTCTTCATGCCCTGTTCTCTCTCTTTCTCCTTATCCATATCTCCGACTGTCTTCTTCTTCACTCCATGTTCTTTCTTACTCTCTCTTTCTCTCGCACTCCCTGTCTCTTTCACACACACACCCTCTTCTATCTCAATTCAATTTAAGGGGCTTTACTGGCATGGGAAACACATGTTTAAATTGCCAAAGAAAGTGAAATAGATAATAAACAAAAGTGAAATAAACAATACAAATGAACAATAAACATTACACTCACAAAAATTCCAAAAGAATAAAGACATGTCAAATGTCATATTATGTGCAAATAGTTAAAGTACAAAAGGGAAAATAAATATATGGGTTGTATTTACAATGGTGTTTGTTCACACATCTTGCTGCTGTGATGGCACATTGGGTTTGTTTTCTAATTCTTTGTGAATCTGTGTAATCTGAGGGAAATATGTGTCTCTAATATGGTCATACATTTGTCAGGAGGTTAAGAAGTGCAGCTCAGCTTCCACCTCATTTTGTGGGCAGTGTACACATAGCCTGTCTTCTCTTGAGAGCCAGGTCTGCCTACGGTGGCCTTTCTCAATAGCAAGGCTATGCTCACTGTGTCTGCACATAGTCAAAGCTTTCCTTAAGTTTGGGTCAGTCACAGTGGTCAGGCAATGTGCCATGGTGTACTCTCTGTTTAGGGACAAATAGCACTCAAGTTTGCTCTGTTGTTTTGTTCATTCTTTCCAATGTGTCAAGTAATTACATGTTTGTCTTCTCATGATTTGGTTGGGTCTAATTGTGTTGCTATCTCTCTCTCTCTCTTCCTCTCAGTCTCTCATCAGGCTTTTCTGGATCACAGGGAAATCCTGCCACCCTCCAAATCCCCCTGGCGTTGCTGTGGTGCTAGACCTAGCCAACCAACCTCCCACTATACTTCCTGCTATGCTAACAACTGAACATGACATCATCAGAACCCGACCCACACACTACATGTATCCTGAACACCACACCATGCAGGTGGCCTACATTAAAACCATTGCATAAGATGAAGGAACCAAATCTATTTCTTTCCCATGACTGTTTATTGTATATCATGTGAGAACCCCAAAAATGAAGGGTGGTTAACACACAAAATTGACAGAACTCCAGAAAAGCATATTTAGCTTTTTCATGTCATTTTAATTCTGATGAGATTTTTTCTTGCTTTTCAGCAGGCAGGGGATACAGATTACACAGACATTGTGGTTCTAACCTTCTCCACTGTATATCATGTGAGAACCCCCTTGAGGCCAATCTGTGTTCTTTAAAACAAACTAAGGTATTAACAGTTTATTGGCTATTATTGTTCTAATGATTATCGTCATTCCTACTGACCCTCATCAGGACTGCTAACGGCGTGTGTACTGAAAATGCACCACGATACATCTGACTCCATCACCTCCTCTCACCCACCCAGACATGCGCAGTTTGGATTTACAACCGTGTCCCTGTCTGTGAGCACCATAATGCTTTATGATCTGTACTCCATTTATATGTCGACAGACACGATGAAATGAAACCATTCACTCTCCAGCAGCCATCTTCCCTGAGTAACCCCAGAGGCAGTGTGCTGTGTGCCAATGGCGTGGTTCCATGCTCCGAGGTGCTCTGTGCCAATGACTGCGCCATAACAGAGACACAGCATTGGGCTGGGACGTCAGTCAGCCAGTCAGTCAGGACCCAAGCCTGGGCTGGATCCTCATCCAAATAAACAAAAAACTAACCAGGAAAATGAAATGAAACGCAACTAGGGAGAAATTGAAGCAACATGAAATGAACTGGAATTGACATTACAGCCACTGCACAGAAGTAGCATTATTAAAACATTACTACAGGACAGATATTGACTGTGATTATTATTTGATGTAAATCGTTACAGGTATAAGGTGCTAATTACACCTATTTAGCCAATGATTTATCAATACTGGAGGGTTACCGGAGGAATTGTGTAAACAGTGCGATGTGGGTTGTGGTGTTTTGTATGAGCTGTTCTGCATGGTCTATGGTGTTCTGTATGGGCTGTGGTGTTTTGTATGAGCTGTGGTCTGTGCTGTTCTGTATGAGCTGTTCTGTATGGTCTGTGGTGTTCTTGTATGAGCTGTGGTGTTCTGTATGAACTGTTCTGTATGGGCTGTGGTGTTCTGTATGAGCTGTTCTGTATGGTCTGTGTTGTTCTGTATGGTCTGTGTTGTTCTGTATGGTCTGTGGTGTTCTGTATGGGCTGCTCTGTATGAGCTGTTCTGGATGGACAGTTGTGTCTGGGCTGTGGTTTTCTGTATGGGCTGTTCTGTATGGGCTGTGGTGTTCTGTATGGGCTGTGTGTGTATTGCCTACCTCTATAAGACTGTGTGAGGCATTGCATGAGGGCAGGAGGTTAACACCCTGCTGGTTATGCTATGGCCATATCTTGCCCTGCAGAGAGCCTGAGCACCATGCTAAGGAGAGAGGCTGAACACCATACAAGCTAAGGAGGAGACTAGAGAATGCACTGAAGCCAAGGGAGCGGGTGGTTTAGCCAGGCTGCCAGCGGAGCCCTCATCTCCAGTCTTTTGTGCTTTGCATCAGGGCCAGGGCCAAGGTGGGGAGCCCACAGGCACCGTTTACAGAAGGCCTCTGCCAAGGTTGTGTCTAGGAAAACTATTCAATAAACTGTCTGTTTATCACAAAAGACATGTCTCGGAAGAGTACAAAGATGCTGCTGATAACCTTGCACTGCTGCTGCAGACTGCCTAGGCATCATCTCTCTCCAGGAATCCAAACCTGGCGGAGGAAATATTGACAGAAATGTTTTCAGATTATATTCTCATTACTAAATCAATACGTAGACAGCCAATATCTTCAAAACAGAGTTAGGGATGGGAGTCATTTTGAAGGTCAAGCAGTTTCGCCTATTAAAGAGCTAGCCAAGCTTTCTGATGTTATCTGGCACTCCCATCCCCAATTCCTCCTCCCACATCCTCCTCTCCTCCAACCTTGAGGAGTTGATAAGTGGCGGAGAGACGGCTCCCACGCACAGGAGCCCCCGGTCCATAAACCCACCACGGGACAGGGAGCAGAGCAGCACTGTACCGGGAAGCCTGGGAGAGGAGAGGATACGAGAGGGTAGGAGAGGATAAGAGAGGAGAGGATAAGAGAGAAGAGGATAAGAGAGGAGAGGAGAGGAGAGGAGAGGAGAGGAGAGGAGAGGAGAGGAGAGGAGAGGAGAGGAGAGGAGAGGAGAGGAGAGGAGAGGAGAGGAGAGGAGAGGAGAGGAGAGGAGAGGAGAGGAGAGGAGAGGAGAGGAGAGGAGAGGAGAGGAAAGGGGGAAAGGCAGCGGAGGAGAGGGGATCCGGGGCCTCGTATTTTACAGGACGAATTAAAACCAAAGCGGAACAAGTCATAAAACTAGGGAATAATGAATTCAATTATACTTTTTTTTTTTACTGTTGAGGGGCTGGTTGGTAGGATGTGCTGAGTAGGTAGAGAAAGCAGTATGTGCAGGTGAGAACGGGCGTACGACTGGGGCTCCGGCTGCTCTATGGGGTGGAAGAGAGGGATGTCCGTGCCTGGGCTGTGTGTTGACTGCATGTCTTGTCTGCATGCCCCTCGGCAGGGCATTCATTAGCAAATGAATGATTGTTAATTGGTTTGGTGAATACACAGGGTGCTTGTTGATTAAATAAAGGGGTCTGTAAGCGCCTCTTCTGCTTTCACAAACACACACTCAGACTGACTGACACACCTAAATACACACAGATGCACAACGTTTCCTTGCATACATGTGTTCCTTTAGACATGCAACATTGGTATTACCTGCCACGGCAAGGAAATGACAGACAGCTAAGAGGCAGCTGTGGTTTGTGTCGTTGACATTTTAGTCATTTAGCAAATGCTCTTATCCAGTTACAGTTAGTGCACTCATCGTAGCCCCTTACACTGGTACCCGTATACAGGTTGAAAATGACAGATTTGGACACTGATAAGTGCCTAAATTGGAACACAGTGGCCGTACAGTAACATGATAGAAATGACCTCAGAGCTCAGGCTCTGTGCTTCACAGCTCTGTATGGGTTTTGACTGACAGCCTTTCTGAAGTTGACCCCATCCCTCCCGCTAATTGTGCAACTTTAGTAAGAAATTCTGAGTAAGGGAAGTCAGACAAGCAAGCCAAACACCTGCATTTCACATTTCCATATCATAAAAATATACTATGTAAACATTTATGATCACTATGTTGGATGTAGAGTTACAAGATGACATGGCGTTATACCCTGGGTTGTCCTGAACAGAATTAGCCTATATTTGTGGTATGTCTAGTGAAAGCCTGACACTATAAGATCCTATATCATAATTTAGCTAGTCATGTTGGTGTTGTGGACATTCTTACACAGGGACACTACAAAGTCCATCTTAAATCAATGTTTGTTTATTGTCAGCGCGCTGGAGAGGTTCCAACCAACTTGATGCACCATAGTGAATGTCTGTCAGAAGCTCTCCCGGGGCCGTTCTCTTATATACTTACACAGGAAGTCATATTTGCATGATTTAGCTTGTTCATTATTCATAATAATTGATCACTAACGTCTGGTTCCTTCATGTGACAGACCAATACCTCACAAGGCTTCTTCTCTCTAAGCTGAGACCTTGAAGCTGAGAGATCTTTTGTTCTCAAAACAAGGGTCTGGGCGTACTGCCAAATTGCTGCTACTGATAGTGAGGATTCGTTCAATCAGTCACTTGCGTGAACACAGAAATTGGTAAATAGAAAAGCAGCAACATAAAATGTTCCATCACATTGGCAATAGAACAAGCTAACAAATGATGCCCACCTGACCCAGATTGCGATTTATACTGGACCGTTTTTGGATCGCGTAAACAACAACAGTAATTGTGTAAAAGTTGGAATGCAGGGCTGTGTTCCAACAAAACAAGTACAAGTGTGCTCACTCTAGTTCCTCAACGGCACAGCTAGGAGAGCTAAAAAAAAACAATATATAGCTGAAGACTCTTTTTCAGTCATTAAAGTGCGTTGAAATGACTTAGGAACTGTGCACACTTTAGAGAGGTGTGTGGCCACTTGGAAACACCAGTTAGACCTCTCACTCAAACCCTTGTCATCTGGCACCTACCCTAAATTCTTCGAGAATATTCTTATCATGTTACTGAATATACCCTGAGTATTTTCAGATTTCGTTATGAGCCAATGTGGCAAAAAGTGCAGTAAATGTAAAATACACATAACATCAACAGTGTGTAAGGGGTTAAGATCGCCTGGTGGGACAACCACATATCTCAGTCAGAGTAAGCAAACATTTTCTCAATAAAGTAGCTATCAGCAAAGTCAGTGCTAGTAGAAAAATCTATACATATTTATATATATATATAAAATAGTTCAGGCGAAACTTGGGCCCAGGGACACACTGTCTCTCTATCTTTTCAGTATCTACATCTGTCTATCACTCTTTCTTCCTTTCATTCCGGATTCCCTTCAATCTTGTGTATCCTCTCCCATGGTATTACTAACACCTCAGCTGGAGGAGAGAATCAAGCACCACTTCCTTTGTGTCCTAGTTTAAGCCTTGGCAGAGATGATTCTCCTGGCTGGAAGAGAGAGTACCCAGTAGCTTCAGCCACAGACAGACCCTCCCAAACCCAGGAGTCAGATCCCAAGCCAGATGAGAGGACTCCCTCCATATTCCCCCTGGGAATATTCTAATCAGGCCCGTGAAGATGGCAAATCAGATGTACATATTTTATCCTCAGGTTATTCTATTTACCCAGAGATGTTCTCTATAGCTCTTATGGATTCTCCATGGGGGAATCTATTTACTCCTTCTTCGTTCCACAGATTCTTTATGCCTCCTTAACGTTGAGATATTGGTGAGTTTTCCAATCGAATAAAATCACATTTTATTTGTCTCATGCAGAAAATACAACTGATGTAGACTTTACCGAGCCTTTCCCAACCAGGCAGTTTAAAAATAATAATACAAATTAAAGTAAAATAGTAACACAAGAGGAATAACATAAAATACACAAGATATATACAGGGAGTACCAGTATCAGATCAATGTGGAGCTATATACAGGGAGTACCAGTATCAGATCAATGTGGAGATATATACAGGGAGTACCAGTATCAGATCAATGTGGAGATATATACAGGGAGTACCAGTATCAGATCAATGTGGAGATATATACAGGGAGTACCCAGTATCAGATCAATGTGGAGCTATATACAGGGAGTACCAGTATCAGATCAATGTGGAGCTATATACAGGGAGTACCAGTATCAGATCAATGTGGAGATATATACAGGGAGTACCAGTACCAGATCAATGTGGAGCTATATACAGGGAGTACCAGTATCAGATCAATGTGGAGCTATATACAGGGAGTACCAGTATCAGATCAATGTGGAGATATATACAGGGAGTACCAGTATCAGATCAATGTGGAGCTATATACAGGGAGTACCAGTATCAGATCAATGTGGAGCTATATACAGGGAGTACCAGTATCAGATCAATGTGAAGCTATATACAGGGAGTACCAGTATCAGATCAATGTGGAGCTATATACAGGGAGTACCAGTATCAGATCAATGTGGAGCTATATACAGGGAGTACCAGTATCAGATCAATGTGGAGATATATACAGGGAGTACCAGTACCAGATCAATGTGGAGATATATACAGGGAGTACCAGTACCAGATCAATGTGGAGCTATATACAGGGAGTACCAGTACCAGATCAATGTGGAGCTATATACAGGGAGTACCAGTATCAGATCAATGTGGAGCTATATACAGGGAGTACCAGTATCAGATCAATGTGGAGATATATACAGGGAGTACCAGTATCAGATCAATGTGGAGCTATATACAGGGAGTACCAGTATCAGATCAATGTGGAGCTATATACAGGGAGTACCAGTATCAGATCAATGTGGAGATATATACAGGGAGTACCAGTATCAGATCAATGTGGAGCTATATACAGGGAGTACCAGTATCAGATCAATGTGGAGCTATATACAGGGAGTACCAGTATCAGATCAATGTGGAGCTATATACAGGGAGTACCAGTATCAGATCAATGTGCAGATGTACAAGGTATTTGAGGTAGATATGTACATGAAGGCAGGGTAAAGTGACTAGACATCAGGATAGATAATAATAAGGTATTTGAGGTAGATATGTACATGAAGGCAGGGTCAAGTGACTAGGTGTCAGGATAGATAATAATAAGGTATTTGAGGTAGATATGTACATGAAAGCAGGGTAAAGTGACTAGGTGTCAGGATAGATAATAATAAGGTATTTGAGGTAGATATGTTCATGAAGGCAGGGTAAAGTAACTAGGTGTCAGGATAGATAATAATAAGGTATTTGAGGTAGATATGTTCATGAAGGCAGGGTAAAGTAACTAGGTGTCAGGATAGATAATAATAAGGTATTTGAGGTAGATATGTTCATGAAGGCAGGGTAAAGTGACTAGGTGTCAGGATAGATAATAATAAGGTAAAATAAAGAACAGAGTAGCAGAAGAAAATGATGAGTTTAAAAAAGTGCGTGTGTGAGTGTGCGTGTGTGTGTGTAATGTGTATGTATGTGTTGTGTCAGTCTGCGTGTGTGTTATGTGTGTGTGTGCATATGTAGTGTGTGTGTGTGAATATGTGTGGGCTTTGTGTGGGTTGTGTGTGTTCAAGCAGGTTGTGTTTGCACATTTTATGACTGACTTGTGAGTGAATGACTTTAACACTACTTATCTCAATGGTTTAATAAATGAACCAGAGTGAGTGACTGAGAAGTGGTGTCAGTCAGTTACACAGTCAGACTGGTCTCATGTAACCTTGTCGGCACCCCACACTACTGACCTAAAACTGTTCTCTGGAGCGAAGAGAGAGAGGAGGAGAGGACCGAGGACAGAATGTCGCCGTGTCCTCTCTGCTCTCCTCTCCCCTCCTCCTTTCCTCCCCTCTCCCCTCCTCTTTTCCTCCCCTCTCCCCTCCTACTTTCCTCTGCTCTCCTCTCCAAGCCCTGGTGCCACTCATCCACCGCCAGCCTGCCAATTAAAAGGCTGATTAAAACCGACAAAGTGTCTCCAAATGAAGAAAGAGCTGTCGGAGGTCTTAACTGCTGAAGCCTGTCAATTATACAGCTTGAGGGGAGTGGAGTGAGGGAAGGGAGGGAGGTGGGGGGCAGGCAATACCATGCAGGGTAGGAGTGAGGGAAGGGAGGGAGGTGGGGGGCAGGCAATACCATGCAGGGTAGGAGAGAGGGAAGGGAGGAAGGTGGGGGGCAGGCAATACCATGCAGGGTAGGAGTGAGGGAAGGGAGGGAGGGAGGTGGGGGTTCAGGCAATACTATGCAGGGTAGGAGAGAGGGAAGGGAGGGAGGTGGGGGCAGGCAATACTATGCAGGGTAGGAGAGAGGGAAGGGAGGGAGGGAGGTGGGGGCAGGCAATACTATGCAGGGTAGGAGAGAGGGAAGGGAGGGAGGTGGGGGCAGGCAATACTATGCAGGGTAGGAGAGAGGGAAGGGAGGGAGGGAGGTGGGGGGCAGGCAATACTATGCAGGGTAGGAGATAGGGAAGGTAGGGAGGTGGGGGGCAGGCTATACTATGCAGGGTAGGAGAGAGGGAAGGGAGGGAGGTGGGGGGGGGCAGGCAATAGCATGCAGGGTAGGAGACGAGGGAAGGGAGGGAGGGAGGTGGGGGTTCAGGCAATACTATGCAGGGTAGGAGAGAAGGGAAGGGAGGGAGGGAGGTGGGGGGCAGGCAATACTATGCAGGGTAGAGGAGAGGGAAGGGAGGGAGGGAGGTGGGGGGCAGGCAATA
>NC_034197.2:16524475-16698283 GCF_002021735.2 Oncorhynchus kisutch
CTTTTCCTATTCTCCTCATAACTGCAACGACGAAATAAGAGATGCAGTCATTATCATGTGATGGAATTGGAATGGAGTCTGGTACTAGCTGGCCTGCTAAAAACAAATGTAGCTATCAGCTGCCTGCAACTGTGTGAACGGTGAACATAATTACTAACGTTAGGTGGTTTAGGCCTGCTTGTAACCAATTTATCACAAATTATCATTTGGGTACCTTTTTTTAATATTTTGAAATAACCATTTGACTGATGAATTTCCAATGTTTTCTAAATATATATTTATAATAGTTTCTACAGCCTATTTAACACATGAATGCTAAAAGTTGTCCAAGCAGTTGGATCCTTCTCAGCCACACATTGCATGTACAATGTAGAAGTGTACTTATAATACCCGAAGAGCAGTTTTGTATGTGTCCTAATTGCTAAATTGCAGCTACGATAGTTTGAAAACTCTCATATTATTTTTGAAAATGGCAAAAAAAGGAAAGGTGTTGCTCTTATTCCAGCCACCAGGGTTTGCTGTTCGTTGCTTTTATTGTGTTTTACAGCTGCCCAATTAATTGTTTTGCATTGCCATACAGAATTTGAGTGGATGTAGATTTTTTGTGTAATGTGTTTCCCATCTTTGTAGATTTCTGAACCCTCTTGGGATGTTTCTGGGTGGGGCAGTGGTTTCTCTGGTCTTCATGGTTTCGGTGTGGGCAGGAGAGAACAAGAATTTCATCAAGAACTTCAAGAAGAAAAACCCCACCCTGTTTGTCATTGCTGTCATGGGAACGAGCTACTTCCTGCTGTCACTATGTGGTGGAGTGATGGTCTTCATCTTTGGAATTACTTTTCCCTTGTTGTGTGAGTCTCAGTATATTCCATACTCTTGGGGACAGTTTCTTGGACACAGAGGCTTTATCTGTGTTTGAAAAATCTGACCCTTTAATGTTTGATTTTTGTTAGTCACACAATGTACACAGTAACTAGCATATAGATTTAGCCTAGGTTTCAGGCCTTTTTCCAGTGGCAACCTCCATTGGAATATGGTGCAAACGTGGAGGATTAGTCACAGGAGGAGGAGCAAACTGTTTTTTCAACCACTCCCATTCTGACTCATTGAATGGGTTCAATATGGGGAATGTGTGTGCTTCTCCACCTTAAGAACCCCCCCCCCCTTTCAAGAACATTGTTTTGGAAATAAATAGTCAAGACTAACTGCTGGATTCTGAAATGCACATTACAGAACACAATGTTTTTAGGGTAATTGGTGGTTCTGAGAAAAGGAGTGCAGGCAACAGCTGCCACATTGTGGTGGGGATCAGGAGGCAGTCAGTCAGTGCCGGAGCCCTTCCCAAGAGGGCTGTCCTGTGGCTGCCCGCGTGTGTTGACTGGTTGCTATGTACTGTCTGTACAATACTTGACTACATTTACTGGCTTACATCATGCAGTCAGAATCTCTGACGAGGGGAGTAAAGATGCCTCTCCTTAACCATACGTGTGCATTGTATTTCATCACATATACCTGGAAACTAATTATTATCCTTCTCAGTTGAAGCGGCATCATTTTAGATTAAGGCACAAACGTCATGTTTCCATCGGTCAGAATAGGAAAATGCTATCTCCATTGGGAGTAGCGCATCGTGAGCGGGTAGGAAACTAATCCAGCCTTTCTTCCTTGTAGTGATCCTGGTCCATGCGTCTCTGAGGCTGCGCAACATGAAGAACAGGCTGGAGAATAAGATCGAGGGAGTGGGCATGAAGAAGTCCCCAATGGGCATCATCCTGGATCTACTAGACCAACAGGAGGAGAAGATCAACAAGATCCAGGACTTCCTGGAGTCTAAGCTAAACAAGGAGTGAGGGGAGAGAGCCAAAATGTTACCCTCATTCAATTCAACATGGTTTGCTTTTTCCTTTAACACTAAAGTGTTGATCTTTACCCCGCATAATGTCAGTGCTGTCACATTTCCTCCATTTGTCATTCTCACTCCATTTTGTTATATTGAATGAACACTTTTTTTTTTTTTAATACATTTTGTGTCAAAGTACCTGATTTCTTTAGAGCATTTCAGAAAGATTTGTACAGTCCTGTATGGATCGTATGTTGGGGGAAGGCACTCGGCACAGTGAAATGAGGCATGAGTGTTTTTGTATATTTGCCCAATAATGTTCAAAGGAACACAATACACATGTTGTCATCATGTAGTTGCAATATATATATATATAGAGCAGAATGCAGTAACTATTACACGTTAAAACAATTGTGTTCAGTAACATATCTTCTAGCTTTATTATATAAATAAGCAAATAATTTAATCAGAATCAATTTATTTGTGACCTCAGATAACTATATTTCCTCTCCTAATGCTGAACTAGTGTCACTGGGCTCCCCTTCTATTCACTGGACCAGTGACTGCATATTAACAAGTAGCAATAATATCCCTCTTGTTACTTCAGACCCTGTGGGTTGGGCTTGAGATGAACATTTTCAGCTCATGGCAATGCAATCTGGGAAAAGGAATGGCAAATGCAGCTTTATTCATTCAAGTAATCATGGTGTATATGTTTACGTTGTGCTTTCATGTCTCATTGAATCTACTTGTGTATTCAGCAGAAAACAAGTGTTTGCATTATATAAAACAGTGTCAAGCACCAAGTATTGTTGAAAAAATAATCAATGCATGTTACCTCTGTACTATTAAATATCACACCCATTATGAATGCCTGATTGTGCATTGGGGTTCTGATTATCTCCCCTCAGTAGCAGATGATCTGAGATTTTATTCTAAATCCACCATAATAGCCTATCCAATTCCAGGGATGAAAATGATTTTATGAGCTATTTGTGTTTAGGACTGACACAGATGCAGTCTTCCAAAGAACTAAGGAGAATCACAGTTTGTATCGGATATAGCCAAATTGCTTTTAGGAAAAAGGTGTGCACACTAATCCTATGGTTAGTTTCACAGACGAGTTCAGAGAAGGTTCTATTAGGATGTTATAACTGCTTCTTCTTTGTAAGTATTTCCATTGATGAGTAGCGATAACATAACTACACAATTGGAAGCAGAGCACTGTGTTCCACCATAACAAAACTTAATTTAAGGAATCCATATTGTCTTTTAACTATGTTAATTAATGAAAAAAACATTGAAATATTAGACATTTTGATTGTACACTGATTTTTAATGTCAACACTTGTTAGAATTATGAGTTAAGATGGACTGTTCCGTGAAACAGAAGTCTGATTTGAAATCAAGCTTCTGGACGACTGGCCCACAGTGTTTTACACAGTAAAAGACTAATCCTATACTCTATATTCTGGGGTTCAGCTGTTTGCAATTGCAAAGCGGACACCAGTGGTTTTGAAAATCTGTAGATGAAAGACCTGTCATCAATAGATGATGGATTTGCCCACACTCATTTGAGAGTGTTCAAAGTAAATGAATTTTTACCCAAACAAACATAATTATTAATTGAGACTACTTATACTATGCACATTGTATGGTGCATTTTCCAGCTGTAGACTCATATCCAAATACCATACCAGTTCTTCCAAACCTCAAGGAACAAAACGTGCTCTACCTGAACAGGAGTAGTGAGGCAAACTAGTGTTACAAGTGCAAGCAGATTATTGTTAATGAATAGATTAAACATGTTAAACAAACGCAGAAATAAAGGTATTGTAGATTCCTCAGAGATTGAAGAGACTGGTTTCTCTTGATTCCAATTCTTTGGGGAGTGGCACCTGTAGGAGTAATACATTACACAAACAGCTGTGAGAAAGATGTGATTGGAGGAGTGGATGATGCACACAGGTATAAGGGATGGATGGAAATGTACAGAATAGCTACCTGGAGGGAAATGGGGGAGGGTCCTCCTGCTTTTCAAATTTTAGTCAAGGGGACTTTAAACTTTTTTTTTTTTTTACAACTAGTCCAGGGGAGAGTTATGTAATTTGTAATTGATTAAATGCATAGATTTATCAGTGTTTTAGAATTAGTTGCTTATTAGACTATATATTGATGTGTTACCGATGCCGCCCCTCATCTCTGATTCTCTGCTGGGCGCGCAATATCAAGTGCCCCTATAGGCTATTTAGTGCAGTCTCAATCAAATGATCCATAGCCTATAGGCTATTTTGCGGTCTCAATCAAATGATCTATAGGCTATTTAGTGCGGTCTCAATCAAATGATCCATAGCCTATAGGCTATTTAGTGTGGTCTCAATCAAATGATCCATAGCCTATAGGCTATTTTGTGCGGTCTCAATCAAATGATCCATAGCCTATAGAAGCACAGAGCAAAGCTACATTCCTAAGATAGCTGCTGGCGTGGTGTAAATACAACTAAGCTGCATTACACACTGCAATGGATATTCCAACCCCGAGCCCCGTCCTGCTCTGCTCTTGCTGATCAAAAACGTTTTTGTGTGCTATGTAGGCCTACGGTGGCAGTTCAGAAGGAGAGTCAAAGGCTTCTTCCTAAAATCATTTTTGATTAGAGATAATCCCAAAAATGTTCTTCCTTGTGCGCAAACTTGTTCCCCCTGCTGCGTTGTTCCCCATGCTACTATTGGACCAGGTCTCTCTTGGAAAGTGATGTTATCTCAATGAGAAAAACCTGTATAAATGAAGGTTAAATAAAAAATAAAAAGACTAGCCTACGTTCTGTTCAATTTGAAAAGGAGTGTTAAGATGATTGATTTTGTAATAGATTTTTATGAAAAACAATGTTTCTTGCTCGTGATTTATTTATCAGAGTTATTGACCTCCCAATAAGCCAGATTCAAGTAACTTACATAGCAACTTACATTGTGGTGCTGAAACTTGAAGCATCAGCAGCGGAAAAATCTATTAGAAATGGACAGCTCATGGTGCTGAACGCAGGCATAATTCATTTAATTGTAATTAGACTTTAGTAACCACAAGAAGGGTTTGTGTTGGAGCCAATTTCTTCATATTTAAAAAAATAAATAAAAGGTAGGCCTACCTGTTTGATAGACAAAATTAGGCAATAGGCTGCTATGTCCATAGATTTGTAGGTCAATTCCTCCACCCACCATGCACTCTTTAAATAGCCTACCTCCATGTCAGTGAAGGGCAGTTCAGTTAAAACCAAGACATGAATTAAGAGGGTATGAGAAGGTATGCCATAGGTTTACCTTTTATTAAAGAAAATGGGGGGAAAAAGTACAGGTATACCCCTTGTTAGCTTAAGACTTTGAAGAAAATGAAACGGATCTGATTATATAAAGTGATCTATAACAGTGCTGTGAAATACCCTGGAAAGATGTGACTCCAATGCCTATGGGGATATCATTGTTTAGCTTCTTTGACATTCAGAAGCAGACTTTGCTTGGGAAGTAATCTAATTCTGTCACTATCAATTGATTAAGCAATTCACTTTCTGTACAATATAACATGTTTAAACCCAGACATTTGTGACCTTCTCTCATTGGGTTAAGCCACAGCAAAAGAGTAGCCAGCAGTGAAAGCTTAAATGTTTCTGCATCGGTAGACCTACTTTGTCTGGGGTGGAAAGGTAGGACCTACTTTGTCTGGGGTGGAAAGGTAGGACCTACTCTGTCTGGGGTGGAAAGGTAGGACCTACTCTGTCTGGGGTGGAAAGGTAGGACCTACTCTGTCTGGGGTGGAAAGGTAGGACCTACTTTGTCTGGGGTGGAAAGGTAGGACCTACTCTGTCTGGGGTGGAAAGGTAGGACCTACTTTGTCTGGGGTGGAAAGGTAGGACCTACTTTGTCTGGGGTGGAAAGGTAGGACCTACTTTGTCTGGGGTGGAAAGGTAGGACCTACTCTGTCTGGGGTGGAAAGGTAGGACCTACTCTGTCTGGGGTGGAAAGGTAGGACCTACTCTGTCTGGGGTGGAAAGGTAGGACCTACTTTGTCTGGGGTGGAAAGGTAGGACCTACTCTGTCTGGGGTGGAAAGGTAGGACCTACTCTGTCTGGAGTGGAAAGGTAGGACTACTCTGTCTGGGGTGGAAAGGTAGTCTACTCTGTCTGGGGTGGAAAGGTAGGACTACTCTGTCTGGGGTGGAAAGGTAGGACCTACTCTGTCTGGGGTGGAAAGGTAGGCCTAACTTTTGAAAGTACCATTCTCAGATTCCTAATGATTTCTCAGATTAAATGATTTGCAAACAGGGACAGTTTAGTTACAAACAAGACAAACTGTGGCATTGGGGAAATAAAGTATGATAAGATGAACACATAGGCCTATCTCTCTGTCCATTCTTAGCCTGTATTTTGTGTAGTATTAAAAAAGATTCTGCTAATATGTAAAATTACATACAATTGCAGGGAATGTTTAAAAAAGGAAAAATTTTCTCGAACCTGCAAATACGATCATAGATTCATGCAATACTTTTACTATAAAGGTTATCTTTCCACCCCTACTCTTGTGCGGCCACAGTGGACTATCAACCCACAACCTGGCTCTCAGCCCTGTGCATTATAAAAATTCAGACGTTTCCATGTAATGTTTACTGGAATAAGGCTACGGCACTGGTAGACATGTTCTCTGCTATCCACTTTGTTTTAATTATTATTTGGGGTATAAGGGAGGGCCAAACATTTCAGAAGGTCTGATTTTCTCCATGTAACCCCGTATTATAATTCATGTTCACTCCCTTAAATTATTTTTATTTCACACTAATCTCGTCTACATATTTGGTAGTGTGTGTCTAATATGGGTTAAAACTAACAAGCATGATTAGACGGTATGTGTTCTCCAGTTCAAGGTAGTTCCACAATGCATCTTTTTTTTTAAATCCACCAACTTCTGACATCTAACTAAACAATGTGATTGTTGGTCAAATAAAATGACCTAACAATATGACTGTAATCTGAGAATCATCAGTACTCACAGCTTTGAGATAGGCCACGTTGCTCTTTTTGATCTCATTAAGAAGTTCATCACGGGGCGTCACATCCACCTTGGCCGGCTGCCGCCTCCGAGGGACAGGCTTCAGTGTCTTCATCACGTCTTTCAGAGTGGCCTTCAGTTCTACCATCTCATCAACTCCTGTGTCCCTCGTTTTTCCTGATGTCTTCCTGAGCTGGACATTCGGCCTCTCTGCTCTCCTGTCCTCCCTAAGGTCTATGTCCAGGAAAGGGTCGCGCTTTTTGGGGGTCCTCTTCAGCTGGATGTCCTTCAGAAGGTTACCAGAGGAGTCCGTGCTGGGGGGTTGTTGTGGAATGGGGTTGCACTGCATGTGTTTAAACTGCTTGCGTTGATAC
Source organism: Oncorhynchus kisutch (assembly GCF_002021735.2). Classification (NCBI taxonomy): domain Eukaryota; kingdom Metazoa; phylum Chordata; class Actinopteri; order Salmoniformes; family Salmonidae; genus Oncorhynchus; species Oncorhynchus kisutch. Next base: position 16,531,720 of record NC_034197.2, read on the forward strand.
TGTGGAGAAGTGTTCTGCTGCTTTTCTGGTTTGGGTTCCATGGGACCCTGGGGACCCTTGGGAAGCTGCGGCATGAGGGCCTCGATTTCGGGAGGGACATAGCCCAGCATCGCCAGCAGCCCTGGGGGCAGGTTCAGAGCCCGTTCGTACATCTCAAACACCTCTTTCTGCTGCTGCTGCTGCTGCTTGCTCTGCTCCTCGTTCCTCTGTTGTCTCTGGCGGTCCAGGTTCCTGGTCAGCAGGTTGGTTACCACCATTCTGGGACCTGCCTGCTCAAAGTGGTAGCCCATCTTCAGGAGGGTGTTGTTGGCCTTGAGCAGGCGTGACACCTCCATCTCCGCGTGGTGGCCCAGCATGTGTCTCTGGTTGTGGAAGCGGAGCTCAGTGAGCGTCTCGTTGAACTGTAGGCAGCGGATAATGGCGATGATGCCCTTCCCTGTTATAAAGTTAGACTCTATGTTCAGTGTGGTGATGCTACGGTTCTCTCTCAGCATGTTGGCCAGGGTGAAGGCGATGTTTTCGTCTGCGCCGGTGTTGGCTATGCTGAAGGTCTTGACGTGCTTGTTCTTCTTCAAGGCATCGACGTATTCTATTAGCATTTCTTTGGGAATGTTTTCTATGTTATTCAGGTTTACGTCTGTGATAGCGGGGTTGTTGTTGCGGATCTTATCCAGAGTGGTGTCCAGGTTTGTCTCATTCCCTGAGGGTCTTGATGTCTTCTTGGCCCCACCAAGGCCACCAAGGCCCCCACCAAGGGCCAGCTTTGGAATATTTAGTTTGTTAATTACCCTCACCTCTTTCTCTGGAACAAAACAGGCCCTCTTCTCCTCTGGAGTCATCTCTATTTCTTCAGGAGCGGGAGCGTCTGTGGTGTTACTTTTTACTTTCTCAGGTATTTGTGATGTGCTCTTTTGCTCTGTTCTCTCAATGTCTTTATTTTCTTTCATGTCTGCGGACTCTGGTGGGGGTTGCAGAGGACTGGTCGTGTTCACAGTGTTAGTGCTGTTATCATCCGGTGACTCTTTTAGATGCTCATTCACTGGGTGTTCATGTTTTTCTATGACCCTTTCATCTTTTACGGGCATGTCCTTTTTCTCCTGTTCCTCTTTCTCCTTCTTCGCATCCTCTTCCTCCTCCTCCTCCTCCACAAGCATTACCTCTATAATCTCCTCTATCACTTCCTCTCCTTCAACACCGTCTGTAGCTTCCACCTCGATGACTTCTTCTACCACCTCATACACAGTCTCCAAGTCTTCAGCGATTTCTTTCTTTTCAGCATCCTCTTCCATAGTTTTCTGATGAAGACAAGTAGTACAATCATTTAATTAACGTAGCTTTGTAGAACATACAGTGGTATACTGTATGATGTATGATATATTGAAGACTATAACGACAATATATTGACCGTTGATTATGTAGTTTCTTACCTTACTGGGCAGTAGAGTGACGGGGATCCTCTCCTCCTCCAGCATGCGTTTGGACTCCTTCTCCCAGTACAGATAATCCACCAGGCCCCTGTGATCAAACGAACCTGTGGGCGTCTTCTCTGTCTGGCTCTTCTGCCTCTGACCCACAGGTACCCTCTCATCCGGGGCTATAACGTCCATCTCTTTCTGGAGCTCTTTGAGCTCCTCAGGAGACAATTTTGCCAGGATATCATCTTCATCAATGTCTTCTTCCTCATCAGAGTCGGCGGATGGCTTCTCTTTCTTCTGGTCCTTTTGTCTCTGACCAAGCGGTATTCTATCGTCTGGCGCTAAAACATCCATCTCTTTCTGGAGTTCTTGAAGCTCCTCAGGAGACAAGCTGGCTAGGATATCATCTTCATCAATGTCTTCCTCATGGATGTCCTCCATGTCCCGGTCCCTTTGGCTGGACATATTTGAATAGTATTTGTCTTAAGAGTTTATTTTCAACCTAAAGGGTAAAAAGTATATCCACGACGACTACACAGTTCTAGAGCTGAGTAGACAGTGCTATTGGCTCTGTCTCTAGCTGGTAAATGGTCTGCTCACACCCCAGGCAAAGTCTAAAATTAAACACATAGGACCTCATGGAAGATATTTATGGTGCAGAAGGGCCAGGAGAGACATACTAACTTGTTCTTTTTTCAGTAGCTTGAGTCAGATGGACAGGCTGTATGATCTTTCAGTATGGCAGTTGATTGGGAGACAGGAAAAGGGGGAGATCGACAGGAACAGGTGGACAGTTTTTTTTTACAGGACTGGGAAGGATACCACGGTCCACTACGCACAGGGCTCCGCCCAATCCCCCAGAGCTTCCAGGAAAGTGTAATAATATCTCCCTGAAGTGGTGCACAACAACTGACAGCTGATGTAAAACCAGAAGAGATCACATTTTGTGTAGGGGGTGAGTTCACTCACTTGGAATGTAAAAAAAAATAAAAATAAGAATGTTTTATTGTGACATAGCCCCAGATAGCTGCAGTGCAATGTGTTGTTTTACAGCAAATTATGGTTAAGTGTCTTGCTTAAGGGCACATCAAAATATGTTTTACCTTGTCAGCTCAGTTACTGGCTCAACGCACTAACCGCTAGGCTACCTGCCCCCCACCAATGGAGAAATCTAGTCTTGTTGAGGGCTAAAGAAGTCACACCACATGCTGTGTGTCTCACACGTTTTTTTTTTTATTGATGTCCCAAATCCAAATGGGAAATATTTCACTTAGAGTAGGAGATGACAAAGCCTAACAATATGTGGACAATGTACAAATGTGTAGAGAAAGACAATAAAGAGAAACAATAAAGAAACATTATTTTAAGGCATATCTTTTTACAATATACAAAAAAGCTGCTTATCAAAAGTTTCTGTTCACATGCAAGCAATATACACCACATTAACACGATCACAAAAAGGAAAACATGAATCATCTTTAAACAATATCAACATGTACATTCAGATTCATACTTGGGAGAGGAGAGAGCGCATCAGTCCATTGACTGACAAACCGCAGTCAGGAAGGGTTGGTTTATTCTTTTGTTATCACACTTTGTGAATAGTAACTCCAAAATGTATACCTAAATATTTTACAAAGATATTCAAGTTGATTTACAACATGTATAATGAGTAGCTCACTAAATAGTGCTCTGTGTGTACTGTATGGCACAACACTTTGGAGGTATCCTGCTTTAACTCCTTATCCATACACTCCCAACACACAGTTGACTGATTATCATAAAGACAATGATAACTTTTTTTTAAAGACTTATTTTTGTCATAATACAAGAGGGTAATATATTTGGGTCAAAGGTATCCCGGGGTTTGAAATGCTGTTTGTAGATCCTTCACAATATTCACAATGATGAAGCTGGTTTCCCAGATCACCAAAACCTTGCATTTGTGCCATCACCACATCCCATGTCTTCCTGAATAATATCCATCTCCATCTAATCCAAGGCACATGGGAGAGTCATTCAAGAGTGTCATAATGCAGCATGTCTAGAGGTTAGTTGGTATCCTTCCAGAGAACCGTGCTTCCAATGTTGGGGTCATTGTGCCAGTGATTCTTTTGGTCCTCTTATCTTCAGTGCATGCCCATATAATTTCCATCCATGTATACTCTTCTGTAATGAAGAGATGAAAACAAACAAACAGAAGATCAATATAAAAGTCTCCCATATTGTAGGACAGCATAGTACTTCATGAAACCCCCTGCATGCTGCAACAGCTGGAGGTTATTATCTAGAGGCATGAAAATGGAACACAACAGACCATGGATACACACTATTCAACAAAAGCAAACATGCTACTGTCTTGTCAAGCAAGCCATGCAATAAAAATGGAATGGAACAATTGAAATTAGATTTTCTCCACTTAATATGATCACAACTCACAGTAATGAGAGGCAAGCAAAAGTAGGTCAACACTACTACTGGTTCTATGAGTTATGAGGAGGATGTGGTGTTTTAACTGTGTATGTGAAGCTAGACACTGAAAGTGTTTTAACTGTAGTTGTGAAGCTAGACACTGAAAGTGTTTTAACTGTTGATGTGAAGCTAGACACTGTGAAAGTGTTTAACTGTGTATGTGAAGCTAGACACAAAGTGTTTTAACTGTAGTTGTGAAGCTAGACACTGAAAGTGTTTTAACTGTAGTTGTGAAGCTAGACACTGAAAGTGTTTTAACTGTTGATGTGAAGCTAGACACTGTGAAAGTGTTTTAACTGTTGATGTGAAGCTAGACACTGTGAAAGTGTTTAACTGTGTATGTGAAGCTAGACACAAAGTGTTTTAACTGTTGATGTGAAGCTAGACACTGTGAAAGTGTTTAACTGTGTATGTGAAGCTAGACACAAAGTGTTTTAACTGTTGATGTGAAGCTAGACACTGTGAAAGTGTTTTAACTGTGTATGTGAAGCTAGACACTGTGAAAGTGTTTTAACAAAGGATGTGAAGCTAGACACTGTGAAAGTGTTTTAACAGTTGATGTGAAGCTAGACACTGTGAAAGTGTTTTAACAGTTGATGTGAAGCTAGACACTGTGAAAGTGTTTTAACAGTTGATATGAAGCTAGACACTGTGAAAGTGTTTTAACAGTTGATATGAAGCTAGACACTGTGAAAGTGTTTTAACTGTAGATGTGAAGCTAGACACTGTGAAAGTGTGGTTTCTAGCTACAGGATGTAATGAACACAACATTTTCTCCACATGCGTCCATGCTGAATTTGTGAGCCTGCTTAAAGACCAATATCATTTGGCAAAACCTTTGGCCAACCGGGTAAGACATGGCCACTCATGAGCTGTAAGTATCTGGAATGGAGTGGAATGTGGCCAACTAGGCCTTGGCAGTATGTGTTACCACTGCTCTGGCTGTACATTTAATGAATGGTCTACATATTGATTTCACCTTGATGGAACCTGTGGTGGACACCACTAAATGAGCTACAGTATATTGATCAATATGACAAATGATGAGACATAGATGGAAACTGACAACAGTGACACTGATGGAAATGGATTACTACTACGACAGCCTATTTGCATCTCATCTCACCCTTCTGTGTTTGAATAGTTGCCTAATGGTCTTCCTCAGTGCTATTGGCCACAGCACCAAACACCTCTACTGACTCCACTGGCATTGTATCAGACCTCTTCAACACATTGCATTCTGTGGGAAATCTATGTACATGACGATTGAGGATGGACAGTTAGTGAAAGGAGAGAAAGATAGAAAGAAAGTGAAAAGATCACCAGTTCATATACACTGATTTGAGACTACTTCATTATTGGGGTTTAGTTTCACACCAACAGACCAAACAAACTGAACATGCTGCCACATGATGTCACTTACTAGCAAAGACTGTTCATAGATAAGGATAACATTTGAATCTCTGTAAATGTCTATATGACAGCCAAAATAACCTGTCCAATCATGAGAAGGAGGAACAGGAGGAAGAAGGTGGAGAAGAGTAGAGGATGCAGGAGGAGTAAGAGCAAGTGGACGGACAGTGGCAAGTGGTGACAATGCTAGAGAGGTCCTGAGGCTCAATATCGTGACAGGCACACACAGAGAGTGAACAGAAGTGACATCCACAAGAGTACATGCCATTGAGTATGGGGAGGAGAAAACATTAGCAGACAGACAGCCAATTATAAGAGTGGTCATAGTCTTGAGTGAACCACTTCATTTCCCATACTTAGTGATACTGTTGTCAATTCTATATTTAAGCAGTAAGGCCCGAGGGGGTGTGGTATTGGCCAATATACCACGGCTAAGGGCAGTTCTTCTGCACGACGCAACATGGAGTGCCTGGATAAAGCCCTTAGCCATGATACTGTATATTGGCCATATACCACATACCCTCAAGTTACCTTATTACTACTATAAACTTGATACCAACCAAATTAGAGCAGTAAAAAATAAATGGTTTGATATACCACAGCTGTCAACCAATCAGCATTCAGGGCTCAAACCACCCAGTTTATAATAGCCTGTATGGTATGGAAAATGTAGGTGCGTTGCTGTGGTAGGTTACTGGTTATCACCTGGTATGGGTGGGACTGCGGTTGTAATTGCCATGGGCTCCTGGGTGAGGGTGCTGTGGTGACTCTGTCATGTTCTCATAGTCTGTTACACCCACAGCCAACTGGCTGCGCCAGTTTCCTGTGCTGGTTGATGAGGAAACTAGAAAGAGAGACACTTTTTAGTTGGACTAAAGTAACAGACACATACTGGGGAGTCTCAGACAATGACAACCTAACACTAGTTTCATGTCCACATCACGGGTCCAACCCTAACCCTTAACCCTAACAAACAATACAGCATATATTGTCATACAGTATGTTAGGAATGTATGCATTATATTGATCAGAAAAAAACGTGTCCCTCTGTGTTACTGAGGGTGAGCAGACCGAATATGTTATTCTGAGGTGACCTGTTGCAATATGAGGAGAAGCATGATCTATTTCTACCTGAGGAGTAGGAGGTGGTTCGGCTGGAGTGGCTGAAGGGGGCTGGCATGGTCTGGTATCCCAGGCTGAGCTGAGAGCCGTTGTCATAGTCATACCCAGCCAGACCCCTGCCTGCCTCTCTGTGGCCACCGCTGCGGTGGTACCAGCCTCTCAGGTGCTCAGCCACCAGAGCCTTCTGCATGTTCTTCTGCAAGGGCTCATTGCGGGGCCCCTGTCTGGTCCGGGGCAATCTCATGGTGGCGTATGGGTTCTGAGCAAGGCTGTCCGCTCGATCACTACTATAGGTCCTGTAGCGCTCGTGTCTGTGATAATTGTGGACTTGGTAGGAAGGGTTGACATTGTAGTGGCCCTCCATCTCGTTCTCATACACGTAAGCACCGTTGGAGTAGGGCTCCATGTCTGGACAGGGGTAACCTGCCACGTAGTAAGCAGTCGGTGCATAGTGCGCTGGGGGCTCATACAAATAACTACAGCCAATATGATTCTGGACCAGATTAGGCATACTGCCTGTGTTTCCATAGACCTCCACCCTCCTGTGCAGCTGATGGTTGCGGGTTCGAGAGTCCAAGGTGCAGTAGTGGGGGTTGCCTGGGTAGTCCAGGCTGGACTGACTGGTGAAGGAGGAGCAGTCCTCCAGGGCCTCTGTGCTGTTGCTCCTGCGGGCAGGGGACAGGGTGAAGACTGGCTTCTCTGAGTCGGTATCCTTTAGTATCCGTTGCTGGGACTCCAGACTGCCACTGCGGTGCCTGAAGGACTGGGAGTTCCCATCCGACCTGCAAAAGTCACACACCCCAAAAATTTTAATTAAAAAAACAACATACATGTGTTATTGTCACATAAACGTGTTGTTAGACGGTTATCAAGCAAATAGTGTTAAGAAATCCGGATGTACAGCATACAGTACTAAATACTTATGATTACAATAGTTTTCTGTTAAACGTTTGGATGCAGGTATTGCTGATGTTGTGACCGGGTAAGGGTTTGGGTAGGCTGGTCTGAGAGGGGGGGGTCTCACCTGAGATGGCTGCTGCTGTAGGCGTTGCGGGTCATAACGGGGGTGGAGGGCATGCTGCGTGGGTCACGTGGAGATCTGGGTAACGTTATGGCGGGGCTGCTGTGTGCAGATGACACCTCTGTGGGGTGAAAATGATGTGAAGCATCCTGGCTGTCAAACGCTGCTAACCTGCTGAGACTCTTGTTGTGGTGGTGATCCAGGGAACGTGCAGGGCTGACCTGAGGGGAGCACTGGACCGACCGTGACCGGGGCCTCAGAGCACCATCCGAGTCATCTGGACAAAGAGACAAAACTCATGGTCAGATGGGATTCGTAAAGGCGCTGTTGCAACAAAGGTCATGTAGCTACTGTATGACTGAAATTTGTCCCACTCACCATCATCCAGAATCTGACTGTCTGACAGTGAGCTCGTCTCTGAACGGAGAAGCTCATCTAGGGATGAAGGATGAAAGCACATTATGGATGAAGGACGAAAGCACATTATAGATGAAAGATTATAGTACAAATCAATAAACTCATACAGTGGAATGTGTGTGTGTCTACTTTTATGTCCAGTACCTGCGATAATCACAGAGGCTCTTTGGGTAGGCTTCTTGCCTTTCTTGATTCTGTACTTGTTCATCTCATCCTCGACCTGCTGCAGTTTCCTCATGGCGTCCTGACAGTTCCTCCTCCTCTTCCTCTTCACCGTCTTACAGATCTCTGCCTCCGAGGCCAGTTTCTTAGCTGCTTCCACGATCTTCCGCTGCAGAGCAAACCTGCTCTCCAGGTTCCTCAGATAAGGGTCCTACAGATCAGAGTATACATACATCATTATAGACAATATTGCAGCAGAGAACGGCAGATCCATTTAAATTTCAACTGAGCAATTGACATGCATATCCAATTGAAAATTACAACACAATGTAGCCATAACAACAAGGTAATATTTTGTGTGCGTATTGGGAAATACAGAAGACAACTCATCAACACGTGATCCATACAAAACAGGACAGGACATGAATGCAATCCAATCACATTCCATTCATCACACAAAAACGGTACGGTACCGATGTTACTCTGCTTAGAATAATATCCTAACAACCCGGTTTACAACCCTCTATGAGGAAATCATGGAATTCATGTCATGTCATATTCTACAAAATATTAGTCTCTCGTGACAAACATACATAATCATTTACCTGCAGTTGAATGAACAAATCGCCCTCTAGTGGTCTCATGGGTGAATGTTATTAATATTTGTAATAATTTCATAATAAATTTCTTTTTTTTAACGAAGCCAGTTCTGTTATATTTCAGTCTTCTATGATGTATATAAAGTGTAATATTGGATCCAAACTCAAAATTGAATACATTTCAACTCTATATCTGACATGGTACAGGTGTCTTGTTTTTTCCCCCAAAGCAAATCAAAATCTAATTTAAGCCCATAACCATGTGTGTGAGGTTTGTTTCAAAGTAGATTTGTTTAAGACTACAAAGAAACACTCTGTGTGACCCTGATTTAGCACACTGCAGTAAACTTAAGAAGGCCATCGTGCACGTGAGATTAGGTTCTGGGTGCCAAGATTAGCTAAATATATATACATATACTGAACAGTGCAGTTTCAATACAGACCTCGTTGTATGGGAAGAGGTCATCCAGTTTGAAGGCTGTGCCAACTCGCCGTCTGACCTGAGGAGGTCTCTCGCCTGCAGACAGGGGATACTCTTTGGGCAGTTTGCCCGTGAGCTCCTGAAAACACACAACAAAGCATCCAGGTAATTTAACTTTACAGCAAACAACTGGAGGAAACAGACACACTCTTCACTAAAGGTCCTGGAGATCACGTACAGGCTCTTACAGTTACGGAGCGTTTTACTCCAATAGTCTCAACTGACCAAACTAAGGCAATTTATAAAGTAGTTTCACTGGTGTTCTACTGAATGAGCCTGGCTGCAAAGCAAAAGGAATTCCTTAACTGTATCAGCTCAGCACCTCCAGGTGCTCGTAAAGAACAAAATCAATGTAAGCAATTGTCTACAAGCAGAGAGTAACGATGAGAGTTAGCTCACCGCCTCTCTCAAGCAGAGAGTAACGATGAGAGTTAGCTCACCGCCTCTCTCAAGCAGAGAGTAACGATGAGAGTTAGCTCACCGCCTCTCTCAAGCAGAGAGTAACGATGAGAGTTAGCTCACCGCCTCTCTCAAGCAGATTTTCTTCAGCTCCTTTGTTTTCTGGGTCAAGACATCTTGGATCTCTTGTTCCTTCTTCTTTAGCTCAGAGATCTTCTCCTTTTTCTGCTCCTCGTCCACTGCTGAATCTGCAGACCCTGTAGTGGTGACGTTGTTTACACTGTCAATGTACCCTAGGTCTATTTGCTTGTTTTGGTTGCACATTTTCTAACACAAAGTGCATACAAATACCGGTAAATTTGTCCTATCCCTTTCCATATACAGGTATTTCAAAAGAGAAACATTTAGCTAAAGAGGTGACTTTGAGCTACCAGAATACCTGTTGACGCCAGGCTGCCAGTGCTAGCCATAATAAGGTTGTGCTTTAGGTTATCTCCCAGTCTGGTTATCTTGGTTCCTCCTCCATGTTCTGTTAAATCCATGGCGATATCACCCAAACTTTTCGCTGCACTTATTTTACCCTGTTGGGATGGAGAGATTGAGGCGATCGAGGATTAGGGATTGATATAGTCAATACATACTACAGACCTACACTGTCTACATGTAAATACAAGCATTTCATCCTACATGAAGAAATTGATCAATTTGGTTGGTATAGGGATGCATAAAGGTACAGAACACAGACACAGTGATTGAGTCAGGACTCAAAATGGATCATATTACATGGTACCTTACACCTTACCTTGCTTTGCTTTCTGTCCAAGTAAAACTGATGCTGACTGATGGCCATGACCCAGATGGTTTTGATCAATGAGTGGCTGGCGTACCATGTGTGGATGACTAAGCCAGTCTGGCCGAATGTACGCTTCGTCACTGCCCGCCTGTTTAGAGATAATACATACACCATGATTATTCTCAGGAAGAAGAGCTTCTTCAGTTGTCTAAAGGGAATTCAAATACATGTAGTTGTGATAAATATCTATAGTTTGACTTGCCCTCACCTGTGAGGGTCATTCACCTCAACAGCAAATTTCTTCTCCCGAAAATACAAGTTCTCCAGTTGCTTCCACTGGTACAGCTATGGAGGTAAACACAGAGAGACACAGGAACAACTGATTAACGGTTGGTGAAACCTTTCACTTAAACTATGCCTGTCAAAGCCATTGTAATTAAGAATTTCTTCTTAACTGACTTGTCTAGTTAAATAAAGGTTAAATAAAATAAAAATCGAATAAAAAAAAGCCTACATATGACACCTTCATATGTACTCATTTAAGGTACATGATTAAATCACTACCATGATTAATTACCATGATTAAATCAATGGTGAATCACAACAGATTTCTAAACACTTCTACATTAATGTGGATGCTACCATGATTACGAATAATCCCGAATGAATCGTGAATAAAGGATGAGTGAGAAAGTTACAGAGGGTCAAAGATCATACCCCCAAAACATGCTAACCTAGCAACCAAAAGCGAACTGCAAATGCATCCAACAAGTTTGTAGAGTCACAAGCTTCATTTAGTCATTGAGTGCAAGGAAAATGGGACCAAATACTAAACTTTTGCCTACTTTATTTATTAGAATCTTTAGGAGTGTCAATTATTTTGACCTGAACCTTTTTTTTTTATTGCTTGTTAAATCTCTTTCTCTGAGCAATTGTATTAGTATAAAATAATATCATTTCCCAATGTTAAGCACAGAATATAGCTCAGTATTTGAATTATTTAATCATTATTGCTCTATTGTAGCTGTTTTTCGTTGAACAAATTAAATGGTCAGCATCCAATATGAAAAACTATACCTTCATCTCAGACTCTTACCAGTAGAGGTCCAGTAATTAAATCCTTGCTGTCTGTATTCCTCTCTGTCGAGCTCAAACAACACAAACAACTCCTTCCTTCCCTTTCCCTTTCCCTCTGCTTCCAACAAGTCTCCTCAGGTATTCTCATCACTCCGAATGGTAACACCCAGACCCCTGCCTCCCTGCCTTTGACATCACAGAAACACCATCCTCCCTCCTCTCAACACTAAACGTCTGCCCCAACCAGCTCTCCTTCTCTCTTCATGTTCAGACTCATAAGTCCATAGACCATAAACTTAATAATGTGATACTGTAGAGACCGGATCACAAAGCTGGGTGTTCCTCCTCTTCTTAACAGAAGAACACCAAGCTAGACACCAAGCTAGAAAACATCCACTGAACCAGAAGAACGGGTTACACACTTTACATGCAGGATTCTCAGAATGAGAAATAAGTACATATGTTAACTGGTCAGGACAAAGTAGTGCAGGCATACCTCTGTCCTGACATTGATTTGGTTATGAGTGGTAGGTTGTCAGACAGAATTATAATAAATACAGGCCTCCAAAGTCATGTTTACCTGAAGGGATCGATCAAACAGTCTGGTTATGAACTGACTGTCACTTGGATTTTCAAGTCTGGCCTTGTCTGCTCCAGCTGTAACGAGGGCCCAACCCTGATCAGTGGAATAGGTGATGAATGTGTGCGAGAGGTCTAGTGCTACGTGCCAGAGGACTCTTTATCCCTGCCCTGTCATTTCATCATTCCTCAAATAGACTGATGAAGCTCCTAGCGCTGTCAAGACATAATTCGACAGTAGCAGGCAGACATCTTATCTGCAGAATGAATCTCCTATGCGCCTGTATAAAGGCTATACTGCACAATGACTGCTGTACACGGCCAATAAAATAGCCCATGCAAAAACGAATCCTGTACTGTAAGTAGAGGAGAACACAAATGGGAACAAACAAATGACCGTACCTTCCGTGGTTTCAATTTATCCTGCAAATCATACTGTCCAATTCCTTTGTAGCTGATCCCAAGCCACCATGGGATGCCTTGCTTGTCCTGTGAGGCAAAAGCATAGCACCATGACTGAACTGCATACGTCCATTCCCTTAGAGAAATCTGATTTTATAAGTGCAATAGCTGCTGTTGTGTGCATAATGCAATATACTGTATTCTTACCTTTACTTCATAATAATGGACACCATAGGTGGGTAGGGATTCCACTAGGGTCAAATACCTGAATTAAAATAAGGTTCTATTACAGTAGCATCCCAAATTCCCTCTTTCATTTTCAAAAGGTGGTTCACCATATAAACATTATAGATGGTACTTTATACAGGACAATGAGAGCCTGATCTGTTAAAGATGCCTACAGTGAATCACAATGATTCACTGGCCAGACAGTAACTGGAGTGGGTTATTGATTTCTATCAGACCTTGGTTGCGAGAAAGGATATAGAGTGTGTATGTGTGAGTGAGAGAATAAGGGAGAGAGAGAGCAATGAGAGAGTGTGAAAGAGAAGGAGGGAGAGAGCGTGCAAGACAGCGAGAGAGAGAGAGAGAGAGAGAGAGAGAGAGATGGAAAGAGAGAGGGAGTGAGGGGTGAGAGCAAGATGTATGAAGCCAGGGCCTGATGTCTTTTATCTGATGACTTGTGGTGAACAGGCGTGTATGAGAGGGAATGAGGGATCATTGTTTTTACAATACTCACTTCACTATGGCCTGTCCTCTGGAGACTCCTTTCAGCTGTTTGTAATGCTCTATCACTCGATCCTCACTGTAAAAAGCATGATGATGACACCTTCAACTCCTAAATTATGGGCTGCATCACTCCTCCCTCTCAGGAATGCATCATGCATCACAAATCATTGTCTGCAATAACATTCCTGTTGAACCACTTGATATTGAGCAGTCTTTCGAAACTAAACCGTTACCAGGGTTAGTTTACCAGTATGTAAGTGATGGGTGCTCCTTTAGCACCTTGTTGGGAAGAGTTGGAAGCTTCTTCAGTTCCGTTCTGGTGGTTTCATCACTGAGAATAATGATTAAACAGAATGGTTATGAAGATATGGATGGTGAAATTCCTTAACTAATGCTGTACATAACAGTTCGCAAATGACTATGCAGAAAAGTATGTAGAGAAACCATGACCATGCATTGAGGCCTTCTAAAGTCCAAACAACCTGGAATGAGCTTCTAATGGATATCAAATCAAATCAAATCAAAAGTATTTATATAGCCCTTCGTACATCAGCTGATATCTCAAAGTGCTGTACAGAAACCCAGCCTAAAACCCCAAACAGCAAGCAATGCAGGTGTAGAAGCACGGTGGCTAGGAAAAACTCCCTAGAAAGGCCAATACCTAGGAAGAAACCTAGAGAGGAACCAGGCTATGTGGGGTGGCCAGTCCTCTTCTGGCTGTGCCGGGTGGAGATTATAACAGAACATGGCCAAGATGTTCAAATGTTCATAAATGACCAGCATGGTCGAATAATAATAAGGCAGAACAGTTGAAATATCACCCCCATTCAGTTGGGAGTCAGACTGTCTGACCAACAGGTGCAGAAACCTAATTGGCAGACATGCTCCAGGTGCATGGCCACATGGGAAGTTCCTGATAATGACCTAACTTAAGGCCTTTTCTCTGGAAGGACACAGGTGGAAATGCAGACAAAGGTCCCACAGTGTTCCATAACTCCCTTTCTCTGGTTCCACCTGGATTGTCCCTGACAGTAAAGAAGGTGCTGCTGTTGCAATAGAAGCTTTATTAAAGGTGGTAGAGCTATGCTGTTAGAATCCAGCCCTGCAGACATCAGCCTTGGCCGAGCTGTCAGTGGTATGAGACTCATTAGAAGGCCTCTGTGAGGTTTTAACAGCCTCACAAGACACAACATCACTGCCTTCCCTCTTATAAAAAACTACTCTGTCATTGATTTGACTGTAAGTCTGGAGAAACAGTTCCATTATTGAAGGTCTTTGTTAAATGTGTGATGTTGTCTTGCTCCTTAGATACCTGCTGTGTTAGATACTCATTAGAGTGTACAAAACATTAAGAACACCTTAAAAACAAGTTTGCTCAGAACAGCCTCAGGTGTTCCACAGGGATGTTGACTCCAATGCTTCCCAAAGTTGTGTCAAGTATGCTGGATGTCCTATGGGTGCTGGAGCATTCTTGATACACAACTGTGGAAAAACTGTGAAGAACCCAGCAGCGTTGTAGTTCTTGACACTAACCGGTGAGCCTGGCACCTACTCCTAGACCCTGTTCAAAGGTGCTTAAATATTTTGTCTTGCCCATTCACCCTCTGAATGGCACACATGCACAATTCATGTCTCAATTGTGTCAAGGCTTAAAAATCCTTCTTTAAACCTGTCTCCTCCCCTTCATCTACACTGATTGAAGTGAATTTAACAAGTGACATCAATAAGGGATCACAGCTTTCACCTGGATTCACTTGGTCAATCTATGTCATGGAAAGATGTCCTTAATGTTTTGTAGACTCAGTGTATGTCCTTACCTTGAGAAATCCCCCTTTGCTTCCTGAATAGATATAAAAATAACATGTCAGAAGATGTATGCTTTAGAGTGGCCAATTAATGTAAAGTACAAGGCCCCAAGCAAATAAGAAACTAACCTGCAAGGCGTTTGCTGCTAATTTGAAGACATTCTCACTTTCCACCTCTATATCCCCCTGTAAGAATGAAATCTCAATCATACATGCGCACGTGTACATATGGGCTCTTGAGACGCTTTGCAGGTGTCTGTATCTGAGCTCTGTCCCTATGACTAACTCATAATCATCGAAATAGAATTCTCTTGGACTGAACCGATCAGCAGTCTACCCTTACTGACTGTCTCATCTCATTCCAACATAGCTGTGACAAAACAGTGCTTCACAGCCACAGTCAGACTGTTTGAGGTTCGGTGGTATATAAAGAGGGAGAATGAGACGGTGAATCAGAGCAACCTGACCCTTGAGAAACCGAAGGTTATCAGTGTGATTCACCGGTTAGATCAACACAAAGCCGAATAAAATAACAAGTAGCTTACATTGTAGACGGCAGCTTTTGCATTCAGGAAGAATAATTCCACCGTCGTGTTGTCTTTCAGCAGTGTTATACTCTCGATGTAAAACCTTCGGGGAAAAACACAAATAGAGGTTTGAAAAACAATTAGTTGAATTCAATGATAAAATACATATTGCATGCATAATCAGTAAGACAATCCTTAATCTCAGCACCCACTACAAGACATTCCCTAATGTAATAAAACCCCATTCATCATCATCTCAAACCAATACAGGAGTGCTCCCTACTGGAAGGTATGTGCTACAGATATGGCGATGGTGCCATTGCTACCTGACCAGGAAGTTGAGGGCGATAGGCCCAGTAGCCTTCTTAGAGAAGTCATGTTCCAGAACTCTCCGGTCCAACTGCAAGTATTTACACTGACCACTGCAAGAGTCAATGAAGAAAAGGTTAGATAAACAAACAGCACTGTGAAGACATGCATACAAGCATACATACAGTATATATACACACACACACACACACACACACACACACACACACACACACACACACACACAAACACACACAAACACACACCCTATATACTCTAATACCCATATACTTACATACTTACACAAAATAAGCAATGTGACTTACCTGTCATCAGCAAACGTTAGTCCGAAGTATTCCTTCTCTTTGAGGTTAAAATGGGAGGACACCAGGTCTAGCAGTTCACGGGACAACAGCTTGGGCTGTGGAATAGGAGATATTTTGAATAGGGCATTAGGCCTATCTATTTGAGTGCATTATAATTTTTTGTCAAAACTATTTGAAATTCATAGGAACTAAATTAAATGTTACAATAATCTCAAGGAAAAAAATTAAGGCAGTATACTGTACCTGAACCAGCAGCTCGAGTTTCCTGTCGTCAAGGAGATGAACCTGGCAGAGTCTCCCCTCCGTCATCTACAATGGGGGACAGGAAGTTAGGTTCAAATTAAGTTCAGTGCTTGTAGTATATGTAGTAAATGGTGTATTGGAATTGATCACGGTCAATCAACATCAACCCTGTTTAGATAATGCAAATCATGAAATTAGTAGGACATTTCAGCTGTGTAGAAATCTTGTCTCTGTCAATGCAAATTGGCAAAGATCAAACATCAGCCTTCAAAGAGCGGTTTTGTTTTAGAAATGGTTAGAAAGCAAGTATTTTTTATTAACAAAGTCCCATATTGAGCAATTCACAGTCCAGAGAGCTTAATCCTGTTAAGGAAATAATCATTGATGTTGTTAATTACAATGACTCCATTGTCTAATGGATTTAGCACTATGGTAAACCAATAAGGATTTAAAGTCATTCTGTACACAGTATCTAGCCTTTTGTAGCATTTAAAAACATACAATACATACACATACAGTACTCCCAAAACTATCAACATCACACCTGACACCTCCCAAATTATAGCATACAGTAATGCTAAGATATAGGTTTCTCATACAGCACCGCTAAGATATAGGTTTCTCATACAGCACTGCTAAGATATAGGTTTCTCATACAGCACTGCTAAGATATAGGTTTCTCATACAGCACTGCTAAGATATAGGTTTCTCATACAGTACTGCTAAGATATAGGTTTCTCATACAGTACTGCTAAGATATAGGTTTCCGCTACATCCATACAACCTACAATGACTTACACATCCATCACAATATCACATAATAGGCATGACTACAGCAGACAAAGACACACACCTCAACCAGCCCCTCTAACTGCCCTCTATTGTATGTGACAGAATGGGGTTGACCAGATGAAGTCCCCCTACTGATCTATAGAGTGCTGCTGTGCCTTGTGGAGTTCCCCTGGGACTACTGTCTCTGTGGTAATAAAACTACTATCACACATGTCTGAACACACCCCAGTCCAGAGCTCATCATCCTCAGCATGAAGCCCTTCTTCCTCAATTTCCACACACTGACATCCAACACGAAGCGAGCGCCTCTGACCACCAGCTTGTCCATACTGCACGGTGTGCACGCTAGCTAACCCTCACCCGCGCCTGGGCTGTCCCTGCCCTGCCACGTCTGGTACCAAACCCAAGTCTGGCTGGGTTTGTTTGCGTAACAACATCAGTGCTATGTGCTGCCAACCCATTGAGCTAGGGCATGTCTGGCTCAGATGCTAGACTACAGACTGTGCTTTCAGAACGCTGCTTCTGCTAAGCCTGAGGGAATATGGGTCAGCCAGGAGACCTGATGCAGGTGACTTATATTGTGGCCAATTATTTATGCTCTAGGGACAACACAGGGCATGAGGAAACACAGATGATGGATGGTGTTAGATACCAGACAGTAACTGCACTACTACCTCTTTAAGCATTCTCCCTTAAGGGCTGTCTCAGACAAGTCTAGTCAGTTTGGCTCCATCTAGATAGACAGGACAGACAGAGATCAATGTCTGCTTCACCTGCCATATTTAGGCTCATTCAGGCCCTCATTTACACACGTACACACACGTACACACATGTACACACACACACACACACACACACACACACACACACACACACACACACACACACACACACACACACACACACACACACACACACACACACACACAGAGGACCGACTTCCCAGTCTGCCATACAGTAATGGCTAAATTGATTGGTTATCTCACTGAAAGAGAAGTGGAACACTCAATTCCACAGTATCACCCATTGTTGATTATGTTAATTAGCACTCATTCAATTAAGGGCCCTGACTTAAAGGCCATGCAATACTGACAATGTGATAAATTAACATTTTTATGATTGAATGTGAAATATGCACATTCAATGGATTTAATTCATTTAGCATGACTGAATGTAACGCACAGCGAACAAAGACCTACATTATTTGGCACAGTGCATTGACACTGTTCTGCCAGTATTATAGCAGCAGGATGTCTAGTGTCTTTGTGATGACAATACTATCATAGTTGATTCTCCTCAAAACCTGCTGGCAAGAATAGTCACAGTTGCATTTACATGTTGACCACTAGGGGGAGCATGGGGATTTGTCACTACAGTACAGAATTCTATGTGGGGCAGAAAATGTCAAGAAATGTTTCTTACTTTAGGCCCTCATGTGCGTGCACATGTGAGGATTTGTTTCCAATGTGTATTTACAGTATCAGCCAATTTAATTGAATGAACCATCCGATTGGTGTGCCCCCTTTTAACATCTGGGCACAGTGGGCAGCTTTAAAGCCTATCTATTTCTATCCATCTGGACACAGCTTTCATCTGGACAAAGCTCTTTTCCAGAAGAACAAACTCAGTAGGGCTGAAGATAAATTCTATGTCACTTCTGATGTATTTTCTTTAATTCTTAAAAGTCTAAGCTGTTGGGGGGAGGGGGAGGGGGAGGGGAGGGGGTTCTAAGCTGACATATGGAATTGTTTTAAGAAGGTCATACCATGGATCATTTAGCTATTTGATTTGGAATATTATGACCCCTTTAGGTATCCCCAAAAATATAAATACATAATTCAAATATTTAATTTGGCCTATAGCGTTTAATAATCCATTCAAAGCATCTCTTTCTACAGTGGGGAGACTGTAGCCCAAACGGTTCGGACGCTACAGACACAAGTTGGCACATCAGCGTTACCGACTTCAGACGAGTCCCGTGGGGATGTCTCTTGGTCTGACAAACAGTGCTGTAACTCTGCCACTTTCCACCACAGATGCGGAAGGGAGACATAGAGAATGTGGTGGATTGAGAAAAAAACTGATATCTCTATCTTAAACAGACAGATTTTGATGGGATCATTTTATTATGTTACTTAGATATAGACTCTAGGGGGTTTTAAAGACCTTGTTTACTGTCAACCTCACACCAAGCTTCAGTGAGAGAGAGACAAATAAAAAGAATAATATTTGGAAGTATATCTATGCAAACGTATATCTATACTAATGCATGATAATGATAATATACAGTATATTGGTATCGATTCACTGGAATATTGATTCCAATTTTCCAGTAGGCCTACAGTATTAATGTTTATCTAAGACCACTGTCACTGCTCAGTCAACCAAACACAGTCTATTCAACAGCTTTCAATAAAACACCCCTTGCCTTCAGGGCCGAGACATGCATTTAATCCCACATGGCAGAGATGTAGCGGGACATGGTGAAAGAAATGTAAAGGCTTTTTTTTGTCTCTGCTGTCTGAAAAGTGGGCCACAGGCCATGGGCAAGGGACTGTAAGTACTGGGGCCTAGAGGCCTGGTTGGTATAGATAGCTTGTTACAGTGAAATGGTTTAATGTTATGGATTGGAGCTTGCCCTTGACTGCTCGAATATCAACTGTATTGAGGGGACCTAAACAGAACCCTCTATAATGCTTGGCTTGAATCATGTCATCGTAAATGACTTGTTTCACGTAACTCTATCAACAATGTCACTTTCACATGACAGTTTAAAACTGTACATGATTATCCACGATGTGAGAACAATGAACATGTTTAATGGCAGACTAAATATTCCGGCATATTGGTGCACAACGTATTGGGCAGTGCGTGACCTCATTACTGAGGAACCCTTTAATTGGTAAGCGGACGATAATTACACATGTACAGTACTTATATTTTAAATAATGATTTAATTAGCTGCTTCTTTCATTTGAAAAGCTCCAAGTCATTCCGGAGATATTTGTGTTGATTACACATTGTAATTCACACAACCTAGAGTATCTGGCTAGTCTACCAAAGAAACACCAGACTGAGTGCATGATCAATAGATTATACCGTCTTAAAAATAGAAAGAGAACCATGCATTTTCATGAATTGCTACAGAAGGATTCATACAGACGCTGAATAATTTTTTCCCTCTGCATGAAACGTGTGGTTTTGTTAAAGATATGTGATGCTGGTTTGATGTCATGTCCTGGTTGCACCCTATCTTATCTCCGTTTCCTGTTTTTTGTGCATTATTGATGAAACCTTGTCTCACACACCAGCTCATGTCTGCTCCTTAGACTGTTACTGTACATATATGTCCTCTGAACATGGTTACGGCATGTAGCACAGGGCTAAATGCTTGCGATTCATTTAGCACATTTCTATGATCAGGTTCACATTTCCTGGTGTCGTGCTACAAAGCAATGCATAAGACTTAGTCTATATTTTTGTGGTAATTAGCCTCAATGTGTCATGGGTGGATTTGACAACCAGTAAAAACTCATTAGGATCTGAACTAGTTAATATCAGGGTTATAGGGTTTCCACTCTTAAAGAAAAACCAAACACTCTACGCAGTCAAAACAATGTCTTCCTGTGAGTTCAAGTTCCAGTAAACAGCCTACTAAACAGGATACCCTGCTCCCATGCTATCAAGTCAGGGTTATTGAAAAAGGACCTAATCTAATCACGTGTAGTAGATTTCCATTCAGCAACAACACTCTTTTCAGTCAGAGCACAATCGCACGAACACTCTCTGGTGTTTTGACACGAAACGACTGGATGGTTGTACGGCCAGTGAATTCCCCTCAGTAACTTGTTACTGATATGTGAATGCACCTTTGGCTTCTGCTGGTGACTGGTCATGACACTGTAGTTGAGCCCCAAAGCAAACATCTACGTAAGACGACATGGAGCAGAATTATTTGAGGGGAGGCTGGGACACCTGTTCACCTAGGCTGTGATCCTGAGGCAGTGAGCTGAAGGGAGTGGTGCTGGGAAGTCTCCCATATTTGATTTCTCCCTTGGCCTAATTGGTAATTGGTCAAATATAATGGCCGTTGGCCATCATCTACCAGTCTTTATAAGACTGTTCGAAGCGTTTACTGATGTTGGAGAGAATTATAATATTGGACACAATGAAACACAGGATAGTATGCTGCATAAACTGCTTGAAATATTAATTATGCTTTCGCAATATCTGCTGCAATAAAATCATTAAGCGATGACAGCCTTCATCTAAGAAGTTTGATTTATGTCATTTGATATTATTGCCATCAACGAGCACTAAGCCCTGAACACTAACCAAGCTGTCTACACTGTCTAACCATGACAGCTGTAGTAGCAGTATTAGTACAGGAGTAGTAGTAGTGGAAGTAGTAGTAGTGGTAGTAGTAGCAGCAGTAGTAGTAGTGGTAGTAGTAGTAGTGGTGGTAGTAGTAGTAGTAGTAGTAGTAGTAGTAGTAGTAGTAGTAGTGGTAGTATTAGTAGCAGCAGTAGTAATAGTAGTAGTAGTGGTAGTAGTAATAGTAGTGGTAGTAGTAGTAGTAGTGGTAGTAGTAGTAGTAGTGGTAGTAGCAGCAGTAGTAGTAGTAGTAGTAATAGTAGTAGTAGCAGCAGTAGTAGTAGTAGTAGTAATAGTAGTGGTAGTAGTAGTAGTAGTAGTGGTAGTAGTAGTAGTAGTGGTAGTAGTAGTAGTAGTAATAGTAGTAGTAGCAGCAGTAGTAGTAGTAGTAGTAATAGTAGTAGTATTGGAAGTAGTAGTAGTAGTAGTGGTAGTAGTAGTAGCAGCATTAGTAGTAGTAGTAGTAGTGGTAGTAGTAATAGTAGTGGTAGTAGTAGTAGTGGTAGTAGTAGTAGAAGTGGTCGTAGTAGTAGTAGTGGTAGTAGTAGTAGCAGCAGTAGTAGTAGTAATAGTAGTGGTGGTAGTAGTAGTGGTAGTAGTAGTAGTGGTAGTAGTAGTCGTAGTCGTAGTAGTAGTGGTAGTAGTAGTAGTAGTAGTGGTGGTAGTAGTAGTAGTGGTAGTAGTAGTAGCAGCAGTAGTAGTAGTAATAGTAGTGGTGGTAGTAGTAGTGGTAGTAGTAGTAGTGGTAGTAGTAGTCGTAGTAGTAGTGGTAGTAGTAGTAGTAGTAGTAGTAGTAGTGGTAGTAGTAGTAGTAGTAGTAGTGGTAGTGGTAGTAGAAGTGATATTAGTAGTGGTAGTAGTAGTAGTAGTAGTGCTAGTAGTAGTAGTAGTAGTGGTAGTAGTAGTAGTAGTAGTAGTAGTGGTAGTAGTAGTAGTAGTAGTAGTGGTAGTGGTAGTAGAAGTGATATTAGTAGTGGTAGTAGTAGTAGTAGTAGTGCTAGTAGTAGTAGTAGTAGTGGTAGTAGTAGTAGTAGTAGTAGTAGTAGTGGTAGTAGTAGTAGTAGTAGTAGTGGTAGTAGTAGTAGTAGTAGTGGTAGTAGTAGTAGTATTAGTAGTGGTAGTAGTAGTAGTAGTAGTAGTGGTAGTAGTAGTAGTAGTAGTGCTAGTAGTAGTAGTAGTAGTGGTAGTAGTAGTAGTAGTATTAGTAGTGGTAGTAGTAGTAGTATTAGTAGTGGTAGTAGTAGTAGTAGTAGTAGTGGTAATGGTAGTAGTAGTAGTAGTAGTAGTGCTAGTAGTAGTAGTAGTAGTGCTAGTAGTAGTAGTAGTAGTGGTAGTAGTAGTAGTAGTATTAGTAGTGGTAGTAGTAGTAGTAGCAGTGCTAGTAGTAGTAGTAGTAGTGGTAGTGGTAGTAGAAGTGATATTAGTAGTGGTAGTAGTAGTAGTAGTAGTGGTAGTAGTAGTAGTATTAGTAGTGGTAGTAGTAGTAGTAGTAGTAGTGGTAGTGGTAGTAGTAGTAGTCGGCCGGGCCTCAGAGCCATATGAAACATACTTTTTGTATTTTTGAGCACCTCCAAGAAGTAAAGTTTGATACCTACTAATGGTCTAGTTACTTTAGACAGAAACGAAAGGGATGTTGGTCGGGGAGGATGGGTAGGCGTAATCCGTCTAGCAATCCAAAGGTTGCATGTTTGACAACGTGTCTGCGACAACTGTAGCATTTTAGATAACCCTTCCCCTAACCCTTATTCTAAACTTAACCCAGTTCACCTAACCTGCTATGTAAATTCACTTAAGTTCTCCTAACCCATTTACGTAAATTATCCTAACCTTTGTCATTAGTTCCCCTAACCGCCAACATAAATTCTCCCCGTAATTCTCCTTTGTTTTTACGGCACAACAAGCAACCTGGTCTCAGATAAAGACATGAAATACTATATTGTATGTCCTCCAAGATGTATGATAAATTAAGTCATCCAAATCGTATGATATTGTACGACCGGGTGAGATGTATGATACTATACGTCCTCTCATTCATATGATATTGTACGACCACTATTCCATTCATAATGCAACCTAACATAACGTATCATACTAAATGGAGTACACATACTTACGTACAGAATAATACAAATTGCCTTGATACCACGCTGATGCAGCAGCAGTGGTAGTAGTAGTAGTAGTATTAGTAGTAGTAGTAAGAATAGTAACAATGCCAATTACTGTTGCTATGCGACTAGCATGAAAAGCTTTTCCTCCTCATAGGGTCAGTAGCAGGTGCTGTAGTGATGGGTTTGCCTGCCTACTGAAGGGGACTGCAGAGTTGTACTATCAGGAGCTGCAGTGATTTTCTGCAGAGCCATGGGAAAGGGAGAGGAGCAGTCAGTCACTGAGGAGCGGGGTAGAGATTGGGCTAGGAATGATGGAGGAACGCTGGGACGCGGAGCTGGGATGCGGGTAACATAACTATGAATCACAAAGATTTGACAGATTCTATCATCAAAAGAAAACATTAGCTGTCTAAAACAATAGTATGTTGACATAGCATTATTCATTTTATCATTTAGCATTTACCAGTTGTTAATACAGGTATTAGCAAGAGACATGAATTTGAAGCATTTAGAGTTATGAAGTTAAACAGGTGTATAATACAAATGGATGTTTGAGGATTAAAATTGCCATAATGGTTCAAGTCTTATGCACACAGTTTCATAGAAAGTGTATACTGCCCTACTTATGGACTTCACAACATGATTTAGAGTATGTCTTCCAAGGTATGTCTAAATGCAGGATAACCAGCCTTTCCAAAAATAATCCTCTCTCCAGTCAGTGTGTTTCATGTAGATCCTCAGGAGACTTCATGGTTCCTGAAGGGAAAGCTGCCAACTGAGTGTTGCTCATCACCAGTATCAAACAGCCTCACAAACCGCCTCTCATGTACTGAGGTAGATTCACTAGACTAGAAATGAGATGTACATACAAAAACAAATCTAGATATAAATCTATATTGTAACCAAAGCGGACCCCTTTTTGGTGCTATATAGAACCTTTTTTTAACGTTCGATACAAAAACAGGTTCATAAGGTTCTAAATGGAACATTTATGGTGCTATAAATAACAATTTCCTAAGGTTCCATAAAGAACCATTAATTACAAGTTATATATAGCACCAAAAAAGGTTTATGCTATGGTTCAACCCTTTTGGGGGCTATATAGAACCCTTTTTATGGTTCTTTATAGAACCTTTATAGAAAAAGGTTCTATAAAGAACCTTTGTTAATCTCAAAGGTTCTTTGTAGATATTTTTGAAGAACCATATAGGGTTTTCTATTCTGGTTAGCCATATTATATTGTTAAAATTCCTTAGATGTAATTATTGTTTTAATTGACAAGTTGAATCAGGTGCTAGCTCTGGAACAGATGGGAATCCCTGAGGAGAGAATTGAGAGCCACTGGTTTAGACAACAGACAACAACTGACACAAAGCCATACGTATTTCACAAGACACAGTCACTGGCCTTAATCATATACACTCGTTTAACATGTAATGGCACAATACAACATATTAGCTAAACTGTAATGACACTCTTGCTTACAGTTGCACAAAAGGAGAAGTGCGCAACCACACCCCAAAATATTAGAATGAGCCACAGGCCCTACATTTTAAAGCCCTTATGTGAATGGCAAAGAACCACTGAAGGGCTCAAAGGGTTCTTTGAGTCATTATGGCTCCAGATAGAAACCATCACCCGTCCCAAAGAATCCTTGAGGAATCCTCTTTTCTTAGTGTGTAGAGGCAGATATCTAGCTGAAGTATTGGCCTAAGTGGTGTATGTACTGTGGGACTGGATCCTGGACTTCCTGACAGGCCGCTCCCAGGTGGTGAGGGTAGGCAACAACACATCCACCACGCTGACCCTCAACACGTGGGCCCCTCAGGGGTGCATGCTTACTCCCGTCCTGTACTCCCTGTTCACCCACAACTGTGTGGCCGCTCACGACTCCAACACTGTCATTAAGTTTGCTGACGACATGACATGGTTGGCCTGATCAACGACGACAATGAGACCGTCTATAGAGAGGTGAGAGGTGGCAGAGAGGTGGCAGTATGGTGCCAGGACAACAACCTCTCCCTCAACATCAGCAAGACAAAGGAGCTGATTATGGACTACAGGAAAAGGAGGGCCGGGTACATCAACGGGGCTGTAGTGGAGCGGGTCGAGAGCTAAAGTATCTCGGTGTCCACATCACTAAAGAATGAAACATGGTCCACACACCAACACAACCAACACAGTCGTGAAGAAGGCACGACAACGCCTCTTCCCCTTTAGGAGGCTGAAAAGATTTGGCATGGGCCCTCAGATCCTCAAACATTTCTACAGCTGCACCATTGAGAGCATCTTGACTGGCTGCATCACCGCTTGGTATGGCAACTGCTTGGCATCCGACAGCAAGGTGCTACAGAGGGTAGTGCGTATGGCCCAGTACATCACTGGGGCCGAGCTCCCTGCCATCCAGGACCTCTATACCAGGCGGTGTCAGAGGAAGGCCCTAGAAATTGTCCGACTCCAACCACCCAAGTCACAGACTGTTCTCTCTCCTACTGCATGGCAAGTGGTACCGATGCACCAAGTGTTCTACCCCTAAGCCATAAGACTACTAAATAGTTGAAAAATGGCACCGGAAGAAATGGCAGCAGTTTTATGGGCGCCTAACCAATTGTGCTATTATGTGGTTTTTCACGTTATTTGTAACTTATTTTGTACATGTTTCTGCCACCGTATCTTACGGCAAAAAAATATCTTCTGGATATCAGGACAGCAAGATTTTTTCTTCAACAAGCTGGACATGCAGGATGTACTTCGAACACCCGACAAAGCCAACATCCTCGTCATTGGCAAGAGAAAGAGACGCAGGTACAGAGGACACAGGGCGGGGTGCCTCATACGGATCTGCCGACGGCGTGTGGGAAAGCTTCCATTACCGTCAACTTTGGACAAAAAATTAGACGAGGTACGATCACGAATATCCTATCAACGGGACATCATACACTGTAACATCTTATGTTTCATGGAATCGTGGCTGAATGATGACATGGATATTCAGCTAGCGGGATATACGGGATATATAGTGGAGAGAACAAGTATTTGATACACTGCCGATTTTGCAGGTTTTCCTACTTAAAAAGCATGTAGAGGTCTGTAATTTTTATCATAGGTACACTTCAACTGTGAGAGACAGAATCTAAAACAAAAATCCAGAAAATCACATTGTATGATTTTTAAGTAATACATTTGCATTTTATTGCTTGACATACGTATTTGATCACCTACCAACCAGTAAGAATTCCAGCTCTCACAGACCTGTTCGTTTTTCTTTAAGAAGCCCTCATGTTCTCCACTCATTACCTGTATTAACTGCACCTGAACTGCACTCGTTACCTGTATAAAAGACACCTGTCCACACACTCAATCAAACAGACTCCAACCTCTCCACAATGGCCAAGACCAGAGAGCTGTGTAAGGACATCAAGGATGAAATTGTAGACCTGCACAAGGCTGGGGTGGGCTACAGGACAATAGGCAAGCAACAACTGTTGGCGCAATTATTCAAAAATGGAAGAAGTTCAAGATGACGGTCAATCACCCTCAGTCTGGGGCTCCATGCAAGATCTCACCTCGTGGGGCATCAATGATCATGAGGAAGGTGAGGGATCAACCCAGAACTACATGGCAGGACCTGGTCAATGACCTGAAGAGAGCTGGGACCACAGTCTCAAAGAAAACCATTAGTAACACACTACGCCGTCATGGATTAAAATCCTGCTTTTCTGCAAAGGGGACAGGACGACTGCACCATATTGAGGGGAGGATGGATGGGGCCATGTATCGCGAGATCTTGGCCAACAACCTCCTTCCTTCAGTAAGAGCATTGAAGATGGGTCGTGGCTGGGTCTTCCAGCATGACAATGACCCGAAACACACAGCCAGGGCAACTAATGAGTGGCTCCGTAAGAAGCGTTTCAAGGTCCTGGAGTGGCCTAGCCAGTCTCCAGACCTGAACCCAATAGAAAATCTTTGGAGGGAGCTGAAAGTCCGTATTGCCCAGCGACAGCCCCGAAACCTGAAGGATCTGGAGAAGGTCTGTATGGAGGAGTGGGCCAAAATCCCTGCTGCTGTGTGCGCAAACCTGGTCAAGAACTACAGGAAACGTATGATCTCTGTAATTGCAAACAAAGGTTTCTGTACCAAATATTAAGTTCTGCTTTTCTGATGTATCAAATACTTATTTGATGCAATTATTACTTAAAAATCATACAATGTGATTTTCTGGAGTTTTGTTTTAGATTCCGTCTCTCACAGTTGAAGTGTACCTATGATAAAGAATTACAGACCTCTACACCTCTTGCAGGAAAACCTGCAAAATCGGCCATGTATCAAATACTTGTTCTCTCCACTGTACGTAAGACAGGGGGGGGCGGTCTGTGCATATTTGTAAACAGCAGCTGGTGCTTGAAAGGAAGTCTCTAGATTTTGCTCGCCTGAAGTAGAGTATCTTATAATAAACTGTAGACCAGACTATTTGCCAAGACAGTTTTCATCCAAACTTTTCGTGGCTGTTTATTTACCACCACAGATGGATGCTGACACTAAGACCGCACTCAGTCAGCTGTATAAGGACATAAGCAAACAGGAAACCGCTCACCCAGAGGCCGGGAGTCTTCCGATGGCATTGAGGAGTACACCACATCAGTCACTGGCTTTATAAATAAGTGCATTGAGGACGTCGTCCCCACAGTGGCTGTAAGTACATACCCCAACCAGAAGCCATGGATTACAGTGCTTCTACACCTGCACTGTGCATCTACACCTGCATTGCTTGCTGTTTGGGGTTTTAGGCTGGGTTTCTGTACAGCACTTTGAGATGTCAGCTGATGTAAGAAGGCTATATAAATCAATTTGATTTGATTACAGGCAACATTTACACTGAGCTAAAGGGTAGAGCTGGCGCTTTCAAATTGCAGGACTCTAACCCGGAAGCTTATAAGAAATCCTGCTATGCCCTGCGACGAACCATCAAACAGGCAAAGCGCCAATACAGGGCTAAGATTTAATCATACTACACTGGCTCTGACGTTCGTCGTATGTTGCAGGGCTTGCAAACTATTACAGACTACAAAGAGAAGCCCAGCTGCGAGCTGCCCAGTGACACAAGCCTACCAGATGAGCTAAATCACTTTTATGCTCGCTTCGAGGCAAGCAACACTGAGGCATGCATGAGAGCGTCAGCTGTTCCGGATGACTGTGTGATCTCGCTCTCTGTAGCCGACGTGAGTAAGATCTTAAAACAGGTCAACATTCACAAGGCCGCGGGGCCAGACGGATTACCAGGACGTGTGCTCCAGGGATGTGCTGACCAACTGGCAGGTGTCTTCACTGACATTTTCAACATGTCCCTGATTGAGTCTGTAATACCAACATGTTTCAAGCAGACCACCATAGTCCCGGTGCCCAAGAACACTAAGGCAACCTGCCTAAATGACTACAGACCCATAGCACTCACGTCCGTAGCAATGAAGTGCTTTGAAAGGCTGGTAATGGCTCACATTAATACCATTATCCCAGAAACCCTAGAACCACTCCAATTTGCAAACCGTCCAAACAGATCTCTATTGCACTCCTCACTGCCCTTTCCCACCTGGACAAAAGGAACACCTACGAGAGAATACTATTCATTGACAACAGCTCAGAGTTCAACACCTTAGTACCCTTAAAACTCATCACTGAGCTAAGGATCCTGTGACTAAACACCTCCCTCTGCAACTGGATCCTGGACTTCCTGATGGGCCGCCCCAGGTGGTGAGGGTAGGTAGCAACACATCCGCCACGCTGATCCTGGAGTCCCTCAGGGGTGCGTGCTCAGTCCCCTCCTGTACCCCCTGATGATTGTGGACTACAGGAAAAGGAGGACTGAGCACGTCCCCATTCTCATTGACGGGGCTGTAGTGGAACAGGTTGAGAGCTTCAAGTTCCTTTGTGTCCACATCACCAACAAACTAGAACGGTCCAAACACACCAAGACAGTCATGAAGAGGGCATGACAAAGCCTATTCCCCCTCAGGAAACTAAAAAGATTTGCCATGGGTCCTCAGATCCTCAAAAGGTTCTACAGCTGCAACATCGAGAGCATCTGACTGGTTGCATCACTGTCTGGTACGGCAACTGCTCGGGCTCCGACCGCATGGCACTACAGAGGGTAGTGCGTATGGCTCAGTACAACACTAAACTAAGCTGCCTGCCATCCAGGAACTCCAGCGTTCAGGATACTACCTCAACTACCTCTACTAACGGGTGCCACCCATAGCACATTGGCTACCCCGACTATTTGCATTGTGTCCTGCCACCCACCATCCACCAACCCCTCTTTTACACTACTGCTACTCTCTGTTTATCATATATGCATAGACACTTTAACCATACCTACATGTACAGTTGAAGTCGGAAGATTACATACACCTTAGCCAAATACATTTAAACTCAGTTTTTTACAATTCCTGACATTTAATCAGAGTAATAATTCCCTGTCTTAGGTCAGTTACGGTCACAACTTAATTTTAAGAATGTGAAATGTCAGAATAATAGTAGAGAGAATGATTTATTTCAGATTTTATTTCTTTCATCACATTCCCAGTTGGTCAGAAGTTTACATACACTCAATTAGTATTTGGTAGCATTGCCTTTAAATTGTTTAACTTGGGTCAAACGTTTTCGGGTAGCCTTCCACAAGCTTCCCACAATAAGTTGGGTGAATTTTGGGACATTCCTCCTGACAGACCTGGTGTAACTGAGTCAGGTTTGTAGGCCTCCTTGCTGGCACACACTTTTTCAGTTCTGCCCACAAATGTTCTATTGGATTGAGGTCAGAGCTTTGTGATGGCCACTCCAATACCTTGACTTTGTTGTCCATTTGACACAACTTTGGAGGTATGCTTGGGGTCATTGTCCATTTGGAAGACCCATATGTGACCAAGCTTTAACTTCCTGACTGATGTCTTGAGATGTTGCTTTAATATATCCACGTAATTTTCCTCCCTCATGATGCAATCTATTTTGTGAAGTGCACCAGTCACTCCTGCAGCAAAGCAACCTCACAACATGATGATGACACCCCTGTGCTTCACGGTTGGGATGGTCTTCTCCTCCCCCTTTTCCCTCCAAACATAACGATGGTGATTATGACCAAACAGTTCTATTTTTGTTTCATCAGACCAGAGGACATTTCTCCAAAAAGTACTGTCTTTTTTATGGCGGTTTTGGAGCAGTGGCTTCTTCCTTGCTGAGCGACCTTTCAGGTTATGTCGATATAAGACTCGTTTTACTGTGGATATACAGGTAGATACTTTTGCACCTGTTTCCTCCAGCATCTTCACAAGGTCCGTTGCTGTTGTTCGGTGATTGATTTGCACTTTACACACCAAAGTACGTTCATCTCTAGGAGACAGAACGCATCTCCTTCCTGAGCGGTATGACTGCTGCATGGTCCCATGGTGTTTATACTTGCGTACTATTGTTTGTATAGATGAACGTGGTACCTTCGGCGATTTGGAAATTGCTCCCAAGGATGAACCAGACTTGTGGAGGTCTACAATGTTTTTTCTGAGGTCTTGGCTGATTTCTTTTGATTTTCCCATGATGTCAAGCAAAGAGGCACTGAGTTTGAAGGTAGGCCTTGAAATACATACACAGGTACACCTCCAATTGACTCAAATGATGTCAATTAGCCTATCAGAAGCTTCTAAAGCCATGACATAATTTTCTGGAATTTTCCAAGCTGTTTAAAGGCACAGTCAACTTAGTGTATATAAACGTCTGACCCACTGGAATTGTGATACAGTGAATTATAAGTGAAATAATCTGTCTGTAAACAATTCTTGGAAAGATTACTTGTGTCATGCTCAAAGTAGATGTCCTAACTGACTTGCCAAAACTATAGTTTGTTAACAAGAAATTTGTGGAGTGGTTGAAAACCGAGTTTTAATGACTCCAACCTAAGTGTATGTAAACTTCAGACTTCAACTGTACATGGAATCACTGGTCACTTTAACAATGGAACACTAGTCACTTTAATAATGTTTACATACTGCTTTACCAATTTCATATGTTTATACTGTATTCTATTCTAGTGTATTTTAGTCAATGCCCTACGATATTGTTCAACTGTACATACTACCTCAATTAGCCCGACTAACCGGTGCCTGTATATAGCCTCACTATTTTTATTTTTCACTGTCTTTTTACTGTTGTTTTTATTTCTTTACTTATCTATTGTTCAGCTAATACCTATTTTTTACTTAAAAATCACACTGTTGGTTAGGGCCTGTAAGTAAGCATTTTACTGTACAACACTAACCTGTTGAATTCGTCGTACGTGACAAATAAACTTGATTTGTTCTATCAAACTGATTTGATTTAGTTAACCAAATAGCTACCTGGACTATCTGCATTGACTGTCTTTGCACGAAATCTTTTGACTCTTCACATACACTGCTGCTGTTTATTATCTATCCTGTTGCCTACCCACTTTACCACTACCTATTTGTACATATCTACCTCAATTCCCTCTTAGCCCTGCACATCGACTCAGTACTGGTACTCTGTGTATATAGCCAAGTTACTCATTGTGTATTTATTCCTCATGTTAATCTTCGTTTCTATATATTTCTCTCTGCATTGTTGGGAAGGGCCCGTAAGAAAGCATTTCACTGTTAGTCTACACCTGTTGTTTACCAAGCACGTGACAAATAACATTTGATTGATTTGATTTGAAAGCTATGATTTACTATTTCAAATGACTATATATTTAGTTACCCACTTAAACAACACTTGTCTGTAACGACCACGTTTTCATTTTCAATGGGTCAGTCATTACTTTATATCGGTTTTAAACCATCTCCAGTGGTGCAACATCACATTAGTCACAACACTGTTTTCAACAGGATATCCTGACCAATAACTGCAGGGGCCATCACAACGGGATAAATTTCAGGATAGTGAAGTTTGTTCACTTCCATATCTGAAAAACAGGCCATTCCTGTTTAGCATGCCAGCTGCCTGAAACTATGTCAGGACCCAGTGTCTCTTTCTGAATCTCACTGAGAACATGACAAATAGTGACGACTTGTGACAAAGTCGGTGAAACATTCAGTGGTAGTGTTGCTGTTCTTTCTTTGTTCTGTTCACTACTAAATCTAGAAGTGTAAAAAAAATATATATAACAATGCAGTTGAGTGTACTTTTTTTCTTTTTTTTTTACAAGTGTTTCATGAGTAAACTACATAACCTATGCAAATGGTAACATTAGGCCAGAGCTGGCCAAAACAACTGCCATTAAACATTATTATTTCTTACAACTACAGATGTAGGATCTTCATTTGAGCAAGTTTGCTACAGCAGGAAATAATCCTGCAGCAACAGGATATTTTAATTATTATGTGGATTATAATTAATTGAGATATTTGTAGGGGTTGATACATTTTTCGTAAAGGGAAAATAAGGTCAGACATTTCTAAGTGGAAATGACAAACTTCAGAAGCCATTTTAAACCTCCAAGCTTTAAATTTCCCAAAGTTCTCCTCAAACAGGGTGATCAAATTAAGATCCTACATTTGCACTACTTCAACCACTAGCTACTGGCACTGCCACCTGTACAACAAGGACCTCCCACTGTGTCCTGCTGTTGCTTTGGCTGCTAGAACACAGGTGACATTTTTTCATGGAAATTATGGAGTGAGCCAGCTGCTTTAGAGCAGCCACTAACAACATACAATGCAAAAAATGGCCAGCAGATAGCCTAGCAGTTAAAAGTGTTAGGCCAGTAACCGAAAGGTTGCTGCTTCAAACCCCTGAGCTAACTAGGTGAAAAATCTGTTGATGTGCCCTTGAGCAAGGCACTTAACCCGAATTGCTCCTATAAGTCTGGAAGAGCGTCTGCTAAATGTAAAATAAATTATGCAAATCGTCCACAACTCTTCATCACTATCTTATTTACATGTAGCCTAAGTACTCAGCATGGACAAAAACAGATCAGCAAAACGGAGAGACTTTAAACTTGCAGAGTAAATTGATGTTTCTATGAATTAATCAACTGAACTGAGGCCCCTGAGTTTCTGATGCTAACAGATGAATTGTAAATGCTTACTGTATTTACTACTTACAACAGGCCTAATCCTGAAGACAACCTTTCTACATCAATAAATCTAGATAATCATTGCCTATTTACTTTAGGTCTACCCAGCACAATTACTGTAAGGATGCCTTCTTTTTGTACTGTATCCTTCCTCACTGACCAAACCCAGGTCCCTATCCCTCCCTATCTCTATGTACATTGCTGTTCAGTGCAGACTAGACTGGATATAGCAACCAAGGTGTGTCAGGCAGAACGCAAATGTATTGTGTTTCTTATCTGATCATCTATAAACTCGTTTTTGTTTTCTTCCATTCACATAAAGAATGGTATTTACCATTTTGATACAGTAGGATAATGATAAATTAAAACGTTGTATGCTATTAGTTACACGTTTTTCAAAATGAGGGAGGAACAATGAACATGTATGGCTAATGGTGGTTTATTTTCTGTTAAATGACAAACCTGAGTCCCCAATTAAAGCAAAAAAAGCCCATGGATGGATGGAATCCGTACGATTATTTTGTTGAAAGAAAAAACACTGATGCCGATATTGATAATAAAACAACAATGGCACAACCAAGACTAAATCAACGATATGATAAAGCCGGTTAATGTATCACTCCCAAAGATGCGTGAATGAACCCGTATACTTTTCCCCCCGCACAGTTCAAAGAATACTCGCATATCGATTATTGTCACATCGTAACCTGACAATCTTACCTTCGGTTTGGGCGTTTCCTTGTATTTCAGCTGGTTGGTTTCTTGATTCTAAAATAGGTCTCCCCTGGCATATTGGAACCCCATTCAATGCATGCCTCTTTCGTTTTCAGCAGAGGAGAGAGTCGGTGAGCTGTATCGCTGTCCACTATTCGTAGCCTTCTCCAGTATTCGTGCACGCTTGCATTCATCCACGCTCACCACGCCTTCGCCCCGCGGGCATTTACGTGACAGGGGCTTCTAGCGCTCGCTCTCCTCTTAGCTACTGCCACTGTACTGAACTGTACACACAATGGGTCACAATCTGCTCATTGCTGGTGATAAACGTTCGTGTTTTAGACATGATGCAGACCTATTCGTAATACATATTTTGTGTTTTACCCTGGTATTATTATGGAAACCTATCAGGCCTATCAGGGTGTTAAAAATTATAATAATTGTAAGCAATGGACATTGTGTAAATTAATGCATTTCCATGTGACATGTACCCCACCTGCAGAAATCAGTCAGAAATGAATAAGATTGAACAAAAGTGACATACAAAAGCTTCTCAATATTGCAGAAAATATCACATTTAAGTGTGAACCTGAGGTCGTTTGTGAAGTGGTATTGATATAAGATGCTGTCAAGAAAAAACAGATATAATCTATTCATCTCACTGTCTATTTTGAACAAATGCAACTGAACATTTGAGAGCTGAACTGGATTGAATCCTATGACTGACATTTACAATAAGGTCAATGGAGAAGATTATTGGTGTATATTTCATATGATCAGGACTGCTCCTGCTCCTTAAATATTTATTGTTGCCTTAACACAGGTAAAACACATGCAGCTACTGTATGGTATATAACCAAGCTACAGGGAAGGATTCATGATTCATAAGGACACAGCGAAAGAAACAATGGCCTATAACTTCGCTGTTTATGAACGATAGCACAATTGAAATGTTCTCCTAAATAATATTTACAAACAGTTGTCTTGTTTGAAAATGTTGTGCTGAACATATTCTGCAAGTTAATTGTAACTAGCCTAGATAATTTTTCAAGCTGCTGATTGATGAACCAAGACGCTGGTTTGTTACCATTCTCTCCCAGCCTACTGTAAACGATTTACCCTGGGGACACCCATCCCCTAGTGCCCCTCCAACCCTCATCCCATCCCCCCATCCCCCCCTCTAGGGTCTCTGTCATCAGACATGAATAAGCATCTCATTAGCATTCCCCAAAACCATCTGTCCTCTGGATATCTCCTTCTCACTGCCAAGATCCAACCATCTGAGTTGTTTAGATATTTATGCTGCTTAAACTATACAAACAGATTGCAGTTTAGTTTATGTTTTTTGGGGGGATAGCCCTATAAACACCCTGTGAACGGCCCTGTGCAGTTTCCTGTGTTTTATATACAGTACCAGTCAAAAGTTTGGACACACCTACTCATTCAAGGGTTTTTCTTTATTTTTTTACTATTTTCTATATTGTAGAATAAGACATCACAATTATACAATAACACATATTAAATCATGTAGTAACCAAACAAGTGTTAAACAAATCTATATATTTTATATTTGAGATTCTTCAAAGTAGCCACCTTTTGCCTTGATGACAGCTTTGCACACTCTTGGCATTCTCTCAACCAGCTTCATGATGTAGTCACCTGGAATGCATTTCAATTAACAGGTGTGCCTTGTTAAAAGTTCATATGCTGGATTTCTTTCCTTCTTAATATGTTTGAGCCATTCAGTTGTGTTGTGACAAGGTAGGGGTGGTATACAGAAGTTAGCCTTATTTGGTAAAAGACCAAGTCCATATTATGGTAAGAACAGCTCAAATAAGCAAAGATAAATGACAGTCCATCATTACTTTAAGACATGAAGGTCAGTCAATACGGAACGTTTCAAGAACTTTGAACATTTCTTCAAGTGCAGTCACAAAAACCTTCAAGTGCTATGATGAAACTGGGTCTCATGAGGACTGCCACAGAAAAGGAAGACCCAGAGTTACTTCTGCTGCAGAGGATAAGGTCATTAGTTACCAATCTCAGAAATTGCAGCCCAAATAAGTGCTTCACAGAGTTCAAGTAACAGACACATCTCAACATCAACTGTTCAGAGGAGACTGTGTCAATCAGGCCTTCACTGGCAAGTTGCTGCACAGAAACCACTACTAAAGTACACCAATAATAAGAGGAGACTTGCTTGGGCAAACACGAGCAATGGACATTAGACGAGTGGAAATCTGTCCTTTGGTGTGATGAGTCCAAACTTGCGATTTTTGGTTCCAACCACTGTGTCTTTGTGAGACGCAGAGAAGGTGAACGGATAATCTCCACATGTGTGGTTCACATTGTGAAGCATGGAAGAGGTGGTGTGATGGTGTGGGGTTGCTTTTTCTGGTGACACTGTCAGTGATTTATCTAGAATTCAAGGCACACTTAACCAGCATGGCTATCACAGCATTCTGCAGCAATACGCCATCCCCTCTGGTTGACGTTTAGTGGGACTATCATTTGTTTTTCAACAGGACAATGACCCAACACACCTCTAGGCTGTGTAGGGGCTATTTGACCAAGAAGGAGAGTGATGGAGTGCTGCATCAGTTGACCTGGCCTCCACAATCACCCGACCTCAACCCCAAATATATGTTGATTTTGTTTAACACTTTTTGGTTACTACATGATTCCATATGTGTTATTTCATAGTTTTGATATCTTCACTATTATTCTACAATGTATAAAATAGTAAAAATAAGGAAAAACCCTTGAGTGAGTAGATGTGTCCAAACTTTTGACTGGTACTCTATTTATTTGACAGTTTTAATTGAAAACAATCACAGTAAGCTAAAAACGTATGCAATGGACTTTTAACTGTATTAGTAGGGTTGTTCCACGAAATGAGTGCCTTTTGGTGGTGCAACTTGCTGAACAAGTTCACCTTATTTTAACATTCTGTCATGGAGAGCACATGTTCTACTTAATAAAAAAGCATGTTTTCCCATCTCAAGAGGTGAAATAAAAACAAATACTATAGTAAGTGCCTATTAAGTGCCAAACAAAGACACAGAGTTGACCATAACAAGGTTGACCATAACAAGGTTGACTATAACAGTGTTGATGATTTCATCTTAAATCAGCCATGAATCCCCGTATCTCAGGTGGAATGGAAACTTGTTGTGTGCAACAGGGTGGATTAAAATGGAATGCAAGCTTCACAAAAATGTTTTATTGTTAAAACATTTCTTTTGAAAACATTATTTGAAAATGATTTATTTCAACATATTAAATGAGAGTTCAGCTCACATAACAGGATTGCTTTTTATTACAGGTTTTTATGAACTTCAAATTAATCACTAATCACATAAAATATATATTAATCTTCAGAAATGACTTTGTCAAAGCAACAAAATAACTTGGGCTTTAAAATGATGGTGAAAACGATACATGTCAAAATGCAGCATTTTGGCACTTTAGCAAGTCTTTATTTATGTAAGAAATCTGATTTACTTAATTGTCCATGTGATCTATATTAAATTGTACTTCATTTAATATAACAGGATTTTAAAATTCAATATTGGTGCACAATTTCTAGTTACAATGTCAAAAGGATGCAAAAGGGACCAATTTTGTGTAATTACCCAGTACCTTAGTGAAATGGTTTATCCAATAAGAATATAGGCAAGACTATAGGAAACTTTAGGCAAAATCAACAAAGTACTTTACTGACTTAGACCAATGCATCAATAGAGCTTGCATCAATTTAGGGTGGTTACACTGAAATTGTTGGAGCATGACACATCCTTGAACTGAATGTGTTTATATAGTGTAGTAGTCTGCCACAGATACTGTGACAGTATCTAGGCTGCATAGGAAATTGTCATAGAAAGCACCTATAAGGTAGTGCAAAGGTAGGTCAAGGAGGACAGCATTCCCACAAAGACCTGAGCATGTGCACGAGACAGTGAGCAGAACGTAATTCATTAGAGATTACATGATTTTATAGAAATAGAATAGAAAGGAATAGAAATCAACAGTGTAGAATATATTTATTATAATGATACATACGCAGAGGCTTTTTAGAGAAGGTTTAATGTTGACAGGTGTGCCTTGCTTCCTTTCCTAGAAACATTTATTTTTATCTTTATTTGCATGGTGAAATGTAGGTCTTTTCGCCAGGTGAGCAGGATGACACAAATGCAAATATTGAACTTGCAATTCTTGCATGCGCTGTCACGAATGGTGTCGCCTGCAGGCTCAATGAGGATGTTGATTTTCCTTGCTTTACACTGCCGCCCAGTGGAGAAGAAATTACTTTAAAACGGACAGGGGCAGATTGTAAGTCACAAATAGGAGAGACCCCTGTGGTGATCATGGCTATTACTTTCACGGTACGGTATGTAATGTAATGTAACACTAGGCTATCGTAAATCCGAACTGGTTGTAAAATTAAAGATCATGTTCACAGCTATTGCTAGTGTGCGGTAGGGTGATAGCTCAGAGGATAAGAACAAATATCTACCGAATAAATATCATACCTACATTTGTAGATAGAACAGATTTTCTCAATGTTATTCTGCTTACGACCATCAAAAAACAGGAGATAAAAAATGACATTAAATTAAAACATGATCAACATTGGATACGTGCTATTAACATGGCTGTGTAGTATCTTATATTTAGGAATAGTCCACTCATCTGATGGTTTTCAATGTGATTTGTACATGGCAGTTGTGTAATTACAGTGTGGGTATACAATGCTGCACAATAGGCTTTATTTTGTGTTGTAACACTGTAGCCTAGCTGCCTATTGTAGTGAGAAAAGTAAGCTTTGTGTGACAATTATGGAAATGTGTTTAGGATTTTATTTTATGAACCGATATTGATATTTGTAAATGTAAACTATGCATACAGAATGCAATATGGCCAGCCCCGGGATTTGACCTATTCAGCAGATTTGAGGGTAAAATGTGGTAAAAGCCCATCAGATGTTGGACCAATGAAAAAGCTGCTGACATTGACAGATCATAACACAAACTTGCGGGCTACGGTATCATGGTGCTTGTAGTTCTCTATCCCATACACTCCTATTTCTACGGCCCCTATTCCCTACTCTACAGAACTACATGTTTTTTTTGCGCTGTTTGCT
The DNA here is from genome assembly GCF_002021735.2 of Oncorhynchus kisutch. NCBI lineage: Eukaryota > Metazoa > Chordata > Actinopteri > Salmoniformes > Salmonidae > Oncorhynchus > Oncorhynchus kisutch. The sequence continues at coordinate 16,571,217 of NC_034197.2, forward strand.
CGCTGGCTCTTGGAGCAAGACGGGTTTGCGATTTCAGTGGCTTGTACTGCGAGTGTTTTAGAGAGGTGGCCATACCATCGTTCGTTTCTTTATAATTTGTTATTGTCAAGAGTTGACAGTGGCAAGTATGCAAGCAGAATCCGGAATAGTTCCTGACTTCGAGGTTGGAGAAGAGTTTCAAGAGGAACCAAAAACGTATTACGAATTGAAGAGTCAGCCCTTGAAAAAAAACAGGTCAGTGCTTTGGCTGTGTGCACAGTTATTTCCTCCGGTAAAGAGGAATTTGTTTTCCCAGCGTTGTTTTCAAAAGTTTTAAATAGTCAATCATTGAAATTATGTTTTGGGGGTTGTTATAATAATTACGTTATTTCCAATTGACGCGCTTTTAAGGATGGCATCCTATATGCAGTCGGTCCTATCCTGTTGAGTACATTCTAGGAGGGATTTGTTTGCCTCCCATTCCGTATGGCTCTTTTATTGCACAGTTAGTTATGCAACACTTGGGTGTTGTCTTGTCAACATGCAACTTCAAATATTAGCCTGTGAAGAATAGCCTCCTATACAGTTTGTTCATGGATTTTGAACAGTCTGACTAGGGATTAGACTATGATGTCTTCTTCATACTAGTGTTGAGCTTGGTGATACCACTTCCATCGTTATTTACAACATAAATATTAGGCTACTATATGTATAGTCTAAATGCATTTTCTTTTGGAAGAAATATATGTAATGCATTGTAAATGTAGTTACAATGTCAAGGTAGAATGGCATCTTAAATGGTGTTGTACAGTATTTCACACATGTTAAAATATGTGTCACATTTCACTGGTGCATCACTCATCAGTTTGTGCATCAGCTGTAGGCCTATTAGGAGAGAATTATGAACATGATAAATATCAATAGAGACCTAGTAAGAAAACTTCTTATAGATTCTAAAAGATCCTAAAATATTGTAGCCATGTTACTTCCCAATAAAGCTTATGTAACCACATAAGGGAAAATGGATAGATACTTTCCTAAGCAGTTGACAAATAACTTATTAGAGCGCTATTTGTATCCATATTGTGTCCTATGTCCCCAGCGCCGAACAAAGAACAGGGAGCTGAGTCAGGTCTGCTCTCTGGACATGACCTTATACCCCTCTGCTGCCTGGGGTCCAGGCCTCAGCTGAATTGTTGTCACTTTGGTTATGTCTCTCTTTGTAAGATCAGACGGAACAAATAACTGGAACTTTTCTATTCTCAAGACTTCTACATTTAACGTTATTCTTTATACCATAATCTTGCCTTCTGTGTAATGGCATAGTGTATGGGAATGTCTTACATTTAGCAGTGGTCTAAAACGCCTGTCAATGCATGCCTATTGCCAGGAAGTTGTTTAAAGCAATATTGTCTCTTTGCGTCTGGTAATTCTGTATCATTTCCTTATTGTCCTAAGTGGTGGAGACATGTGACCTTTCTGCTAAACAGAGGTTCCCCAGATAGAAGGGTGGTGTATGTCTGAAACACTGTCTGAACATGACAGTGCTCTTCTGTGTCTAGAGTTCTTATAGCATTCTTGTGGTGGACCCAATCTATTTTTTGCATTCTGGATCTTGGCATTTTGTCAGCAATTTGTTGGATATTTTTCCAGTTTCATTGTTGTGGAGTTTTTATTTTTCCAAAACTTCTGTGGAGAGAGAGAGAGAGAGAGAGAGAGAGAGAGACTAACCTAATTCATAATTTTAAACTCGTTTCTTCATTAGTAAATTTCATTACATTGTTATAAGCTGAATGGTATTTTTGTGCCCTCATCGCAGCAGTTGCATTCTTAGTATAACTAAACAGGTCTAGCTTTGAGTTGTGATTTAATGTCAGTTTTTGTGACTTTTTTGTGTCTCCAAAATTACCTGACATGCATTAATTAATTTCATTTTCTTCTTTTCCTGTGAGAATGCCCTACTAAAAGCAGTGCATGGCTTTGCAACAATGACAGAAAGCCAAACATTGTGTATAGAAATGTTGACCATGCTTATCCTCACATACACTTGTGGTTATGACACTCACAGCCCACTGGTTCATTCGTTTGACTGATGCGGTACACCCTAACAACTACAGTAAAGCAAGGACAAAGCTTAGGCATAGATTTACCGGCATGATAGGCCTAAAGTTCAGTGTTTCTAAATTTGAAATCATACGGTGATAACATCATGAATTATCTTGCTTTTATTGACATTTAGTTTGTTTTCTTGCTGTCTCAGAAAGCTTTTGGCACAAGCAGCCGAACGAACCCCTGCAGACTCAAATCCAGACTGTGTGTGCTTGATATAGACTTGAGACAGACTGTGAAACTTGTCTTCTATGCAGTGTAAATTAGCGATGTAAATTTAGCAATGTATATGACACCTTCAATGCAAAGCGGGCCTGGTGTTGTTTGTTGCTGAGATATTTAGCAGGGCAACCCATGGAGCCAGCTGCACATGTTAGAGATTATAATTAGACTGTCATTATTCTGCAAATTTCTTGAAAGGATTTGTTCATGTCTCAGTTTTCATTTGCAGCATAGCTTCCGCTAGGCCCAAAGTCAGGACTACACGATTTGTTGGGCCCCAGCACTAAATAATGAAATGGACATATGAAAATAAAATTGATATACATTTTGGAGAGATATTTCATGTCATGACATTATGAATGGAATAGTATGTAACGTCACTGGTGTCCAATCGTCACCTACTGTACCTGTCGCACTGTCTTTCATCCGTCGCAGATGTGGAGAAGAGGTGAGGTGTCAATGCAGCATTAAACCTCTGTCAAAGCATCTGTCAAAGTCACATTGTCAATGTTTTTCCATTCTGGATCTTCCCGTTTGTGTGATATGATGACTACAGTAATTGAGCGGTTAAGGATGCACCATTCATGCACTCAAACACTACCTACATGACTATATGACGCTTTCAAGGAGCAGAGATGTCCCTAAGAGTTGTCCTCCAATGGTCATGCACTCCATGCACTCCCAAACTCAAAGGCTCCCTCCAAGCCTCATTACATAAACAGAAAATGCATATAATGTAAAAGTTCCCTCAAGGGCATCAAATGGCAAAAGCAGAGAAATGTACAGAAAGTACATACTGTATTCCATTATGATGGATGTTTTTTCATGAGCATCCAGTATCCATTGCTGGTTTCAATGTGGCCTCTATAAGAAGGGGATTGTGGCTCAGAGTCTCAGGAAGCTTTCTGTTCTGTGGAGTCCGAACCAGAGATGCCAGATGCTCACATAAACAAAATACTGCATTGCATTGCTTTTAGGTTCTATGTTTTTACATGAGCATCGGCATCCAGTGCGGGCGTCAATGCAGCCTCTGAAACATGGTGATTAAGGGACAGTCAAGGTCTCAGGGAGCGCTCTGTTCTGTTCCATATCGTGCCAAAGAGGGCAGGCTAGGACCAGGGTGTTCCTCTCCTGATCCAGGATGGGGATCCGATTGCGTCTGAGTGACAGACCGGTGCTGGAGTGGAGTGAGATACTACCCAACCCAATGGTTACGTAATCACTCTGACTGCATCCTTACTCCCACTTTGGCTCTAAACAAATTCACTGGAAAACGACCATGTTCATTTCATTTCTCTATCATTCCAGTTGAATCTGACAGTCAGAATAAACAGATGTAAGACTGACAAATAATGTTCTTTATCAGTCTGACTCCTCTTCCAGGACACAGGGATAAACCCATGACCTTCTGTATCCTTTCATGACAATAGATAATCAAAGGAGTAAAACCACAATGTTCCAGTCTGCATCATCTATATTTGTGACCATCAGGCTCAGGCGGATGTGGTCCGTTATTTTTCCTCGAGTGGGGGGGGATAAGGATGGAGTCATATTTTCAGGCAACTGTCTGTGTACAGGAACTGCGAGTCATTTTTCACCATTCACCCATTTCCAAATGAAGACATACTGTACAGTATGGTAGCTAACATATTTTAGAATAGAGAACACTTTGATGCTGTCAGGATCATTTGAAGAGTGTCTGTAATAAGGCGTGACTTATCGCACATTATAAACTGAGTGGTTTGAGCCCTGAATTCTGATTGGCTGAAAGCCATGGTATATCAGATCATATACCACGGCTATGACAACAAATGTAGTTTTACTGCTCTAATTACATTGGTAACCAGTTTATAATAGTAATAAGGCACCTTGGGAGTGTGTGGTATATGGCCAATATACCACGGCTATATTGGCCAGGCACTCCGTGTTGTGTCGCACAAAAGAACAGCACTTAGCTGTGGCATATTGGCCATATACCACATCTCCCCGGGCCTTATTGCTTATTTATAGCCACCCACCATTCTGTACACAGCAGCAGTAACATTAAAGTAATACAATGATCATCTGAATGTAGTTGTTGTTTTCTGTTGTCCTTGAGAGTGCCGTCCTAGTCATAGCACCCAGAGAGGGGAAGGCGAGCAGGACTAGAGTAGGGTAGTAGGCCATACTACTGTAAACAAGTGACAAGACTCATGAAAGGCATGAAACCTAATTACAGACATAGGACCCGGCAAGTTCAAATGATCCCAACCTGCCCTTCCTGTCCCATAACTACGACAACAAAGAACCCCATTATCAGTAGTAATATTTATCAACTCGCTGTTTTGTTTTCCTGACAATTTGTACATCAACTTTATTTATCTGTAACTGTAGTACTCTTTTGACTTGTCTTACTTAACCAAAGCACTGTATACAAGTGCATAGACTTTCCTTTGCTGTGAGTGTTCTTCACAGTTATGTCAAGGTCAGTTTTATCAGTTTTGAATATGTCCTTACTGTAGTCAGTGTTTTTGTGTACAGTACCCTTTAGCCAGTCTGTACATTGGAACTGCAGACCTTGTCATTTATGTCAGAGATTTGTATAGTAGTGGAATGGATTCCACAAACAGAGAAATATGTACTGGCTAGAGGCAGCAGGCGGCAGTATTTGGTATTTTATTAGGATCCCCCATTAGCAGTTTCGATTGCAGCAGCTACTCTTCCTGGGGTCCACACAAAACATGAAGCATTACATAATACAGAACATTAATAGATAAGAACAGCTCAAGGATAGCGTTACATCAGTGTTCTGAACAGTGGGCAGGCTTGGAGTAACGGATTACACACAACTGTTTACAAAAAAACTGTAATCTGTTACCAGCTTAAAAAATACTGACACCTTTTGTCTTCTCAAATACATTCAAATCAAAATTGAAAAAAGGCGCAAATGTACATTTTGTTTCTGTCTGACCACAAGTCCGAGACCATTATGATGACTCACCAAATGAGTTTTATGGGTTGCGGTAAAAGAGCAGGAATATGTTTTTGTAAACTGCAGTCTTCCAATGGTGCGACTGCTGTCGGCGTCAAAGATTATACAACCAACCTAAATAAACGCTTAGAGGTAAGGACGACAGCTGTGGTGTAGCCTACTAGTGATACTGATATAATTTAGGTCCATTATTGATATCTGCATAGCAATTATGTGAATCACGCTGCTGCTCTCTCAATTATTCACTCCTTACGGATTGTGATTGTTTGTGGATGGCTGTTCACCAATGTATAGGTGTATTTTAACCCAATAATGGTTGAATTGAGGAAGTGTAGGCTAAGCTGCCTGTCAATCATTGTTTTTGCAACCTGTGCACAGCCAGAGAAAAATGTGGTCCTGCAACAGCTGCATAGTGTGGATCACAGCCTAGATAATACAAGTTTGAGGGAGCACCTCCCTTGTAAACTCTTCCATGGTAATGTACTTCACGTACATGTATAAAATTTAAATAAAACAGAAATATCACATTTACATACCCTTAACTCAGTACTTTGTTGAAGCACCTTTGGCAGCGATCCATGATGCTGCCACCACCGTGCTTCACCGTAGGGATGGTGCCAGGTTTTCTCCAGACATGGCTCTTGGCATTCAGGCCAAAGAGTTCAATCTTGGTTTCATTAGCAGAGAATCTTGTTAATCATGGTCTGAGAGTCTTTTGGTGCCTTTTGGCAAACTCAAAGCGGGCTGTCATGTGACTTTTACTGAGGAGCAGCTTCCGTCTGGCCATTTTACCATAAAGGCCTGATTAGTGCTGCAGAACCTAAAATTTAAATAAAACAGAAATATCACATTTACATACCCTTAACTCAGTACTTTGTTGAAGCACCTTTGGCAGCGATCCATGATGCTGCCACCACCGTGCTTCACCGTAGGGATGGTGCCAGGTTTTCTCCAGACATGGCTCTTGGCATTCAGGCCAAAGAGTTCAATCTTGGTTTCATTAGCAGAGAATCTTGTTAATCATGGTCTGAGAGTCTTTTGGTGCCTTTTGGCAAACTCAAAGCGGGCTGTCATGTGACTTTTACTGAGGAGCAGCTTCCGTCTGGCCATTTTACCATAAAGGCCTGATTAGTGCTGCAGAACCTTCTGGAAGGTTCTCCCGTCTCCACAGTGGAATTCTCAAGCTCTGTTAGAGTGATCATCGGGTTCTTGGTGTCACGAACCGGCTCAAAGCCCGGAACAAAAGGGAGACAACGTGGAGATAAGGAGTAACAAAATATATATTTATTAAATAAGTAACTAAGTATAATATACAATGGTGTGTGTAATTAGTAGTGTAAGTGAGTGTTTTGCATGCATGAATGTGATAATGCAGGGTGTTGAAAGATGCTAAAGCAAACAACCAAAAAACCACCAAGATACACAACAAAATCTATAAAGGTGTCTGCATGGAGAGAGTCTCCTCCATGAATGGGGAAGTGGTGTATTTATCCTGGGAGACACCGGGCCCAGGTGTTTCCCATGTAGCTGACGACCCTCCCAACTCCGCCCACCAGCATCCTAATAAGGAAACAACAAAGAGAGAATACGGCAGACAGAGTGGGAGTGTCGTCACATTGGTCACCTCCCTGACCAAGGCCCTTCTCCCCCGATTGCTCAGTTTGGCCGGGCGGGAAGCTCTAGGAAGTTTCTTGGTGGTTCCAAACTTCTTCCACTTAAGAATGATGGAGGCCACTGTGTTCTTGGGGACTTTCAATGCTGCAGACATTTTTCGGTACCCTTCCCCAGATCTGTGCCTCAACACAATCCTGTCTCAGAGCTCAACGGACAATTCCTTCAACCTCATGGCTTTGTTTTTGCTCTGACATGCACTGTCAATTGTGGGACCTTAATATAGGCAATTTCGAGTCTCATAGCAAAGGGTCTGAATACTTATGTAAATAAGGTATTTCTGTTTTTTATTTTGTATACATTTGCAAAAACTGTTTTTGCTTTGTCATTATGGGGTATTGGGTGTAGATTGCTGAGGATTTTCTATTTATTTAATCCATTTTAGAATAAGACTGTAACGTAACAAGTCAAGGGTTCTGAATACTTTCCGAAGGCACTGTACAGTCAAAAACAAGTTTAATTTAAGAAGACCTACTTAATTGTAATTAGTTCTGATTTATAAAATAAAAAATAAAAAAATAAAAAGTCCTAATGCTTAATGGACACAAACTTGCACACTTTAGACTTCAACAGCTGCAAATGATTGAGATATAAAAATGTCACCCATAGAGATCCTATTCAATTAATTAAGTATTTTAACTGCCAATTCTATGGTGTCACTAACAGGCAAATAGCACTTTTCGGCAGGTAGTGCTCAAAGCGATGCCAGTCCTCTTTTTGAAACCATGTTTTGAAGCAATGAGCTCAGCCAGTCCTCCATGACAAAAACATAAACAACAGAGTAGGCCTGAGCCATGTATTTAGAAATATAAATACACTACCGTTCAAAAGTTTGGGGTCACTTAGAAATGTCCTTGTTTTTAAAAAAAAGCAAACTTTTCTCTCCATTAAAATAACATCAAATTGATCAGAAGTACATTGTCGACATTGTTAATGATGTTAATGACTATTGTAGCTGGAAATGGCAGATTGTTTATGGAATATCTACATCGACTTACAGAGGCCCATTATCAGCAACCATCACTCCTGTGTTTCAATCGCACGTTGTGTTAGCTAATCCAAGTTTATAATTTTAAAATGCGAATTAATCATTAGAAAACCCTTTTGCAATTATGTTAGCACAGCTGAAAACTTTTGTTCTGATTAAAGAAGCAATACAACTGACCTTCTTTAGACTAGTTGAGTATCTGGACCATCAGTATTTGTGGGTTCGATTACAGGCTCAAAATGTCCAAAAACTCGTCAGTATATTCTTGTTCTGAGAAATGAAGGCTATTCCATGCAAGAAATGCCAAGAAACTGAAGATCTTGTACAACGCTGTGTACTACTCCCTTCACAGAACAGTGCAAACTGGCCCTAACCAGAATAGAAAGAGGAGTGGGAGGCCCCGGTGCACAACTGAGCAAGAGGACAAGTACATTAGAGTGTCTAGTTTGAGAATCAGACACCTTACAAGTCCTCAACTGGCAGCTTCATTAAATAGTACCTGCAAAACACCAGTCTCAACGTCAACATTGAAGAGATGACTATTTTGCCCATCTGAATCTTTTCTTTTTATTGGCCAGTCTGAGGTATGGCTTTTTCTTTGCAACTCTGCCTAGAAGGCCAGCATCCTGGAGTCGCCTCTTCACTGTTGACGTTGAGACTGTTGTTTTGGGGGGTACTATTTGATGAATCTGCCAGTTGAGGACTTGTGAGGTGTCTGTTCAGGGTCCTGTTGGTTCAGGGTCCTGTTGGTTAGACTTGGTGCACTGGTACCGCTTGCCGTGCGGTAGCAGAGAGAACAGTCTATGGCTTGGGTGGCTGGAGTCTGACAACTTTTGTCTTCCTCTGACACTGCCTGATATATTCCATTTATGGCCTGCGACGTAAACTCTATCATTGATTTATCGTGCAGTAGATGTCATTCAATTGGTAATATTCATTTTTGTCTTCTTCTAATGCCTCTTAAGGGGAAACAAATCTAAACGTAACTGAAAGTCATCACATTACTGAGTTTGGGTAATCCAAAAGTGATGTTACTGATTACAGTTTTCGACAGGTAATTGTAACAGATTACATTTAGAAGGTAACCTACCCATCCCTGGCAGTGGGGGTTGGGTAGGTGGAGGTTCTGAGCAGAACAGTGTGCAGTAGTGCAGCCAAGCATGTCATTAGTGCTGCTCTACCTTCACCTCCAGCAGGGAGACTGTGTATAACACCTGATCCCAACCAGGAACCAAGGCACCTGCATACTGCAGACACTGGGCTCTGTGTGTCTCAGAAGACACACACTTACACATAGACACACGTTAACACTTCACAAATACTGCTGCTACTCTATTTATTATATATCCTGATTACCTAGTCACTTTTACCCCTACACTAACCACTGGTGAGTAGCTGCACCTCCATGCTGTTATGTGCATTTGTGTGTGTGTGTGTTAGGAAGAGTGAGAAGGTATATGCGTGTACAGGGTGAAGTGTGCATTTGCACTATAAATATAACATGTCTATGGATATTTAATAGTACTCTCTTTAGGCAGTTACAATAAGTTTATATGATTGGTTGTTTGTTGCTCTGGGTGTTCTTTGGATGGATTTGATTTTGGACAGATAGGTTGGAAGCTTTTGCATTGGAATTCAAGGAATGTATGTGCAATTTAGAAAAAAGTAGCACTGCACCAAATACCCTATTTTCAGACTCCTAATTATCCTTACACCTCTGAAGACTCTAGCCACTTCCGTACCAGACGGAAGAACTTGGTGTTTTATCTCTGCCGACAGTTGGAGAAGGGGAACCATGGGGTGCTAACGACACTCAGTGGAGACTAGAGATCCTGACTGCCAAACACCCAGTAAAAAGTCCTGAAAAAACAAATAGAAGAATTGCACGCTCTAACAGCGCAATACACAGTGATGAAAAACAAAACAATGTGAAGTCTTTAATCAAAATAAATAAGTCATAAAGGTAAAAATAAGAGGGTCAAATGTTCTTTGAGTTTGTGTCTGTATTTAACAGTGGGTGAGTGAATACAATTGTATTTGACACATGCTTCGTAAACAACAGGTGTAGACTAGCAGTGAAATGCTTTCTTACAGGTCCTTTTCCAACACTGCAGAGTTAAAGAAATTGTGACACAAGGAGTAAATACACAGTGAACAACAATAATATGTAAAAATAACATGCCTATAGACAGGGAGTGCCAATAGCGGGTCAATGTGCAGGTGTATGAGGTAATTGAGGTAGCTATGCACATATACACTACATGGCCAAAGGTATGTGGACACCTGCTAGTCGAACATCCCATTTCCAAAATCATAGGCATTAATATGGAGTTGGTCCCCCCATTTGCTGCTATAACAGCCACCACTCTTCTGGGAAGGATTTCCACTAGATGTTGGAACATTGCTGCAGGGACTTGCTTCCATTCAGCCACAAGAGCATTAGTGAGGTCAGGCACTGATGTTGGGTGATTAGGCCTGACTCGCAATCGGCGTTACAATTCATCCCAAAGATGTTCAATGGGGTTGAGGTCAGGGCTCTGTGCAGACTAGTCAAGTTCTTCCACACTGATCTCAACAAATAATTTCGGTATGGACCTCGCTCTGTGCACGGGCAATTGTTATGCTGAAACAGGAAAAGGCCTTCCCCAAAATGTGACCACAACATTGGAAGCATAAAATTGTTTAGAATGTCATTGTATGCTGTAGCGTTAAGATTTCCCTTCACTGGAACTAAGGGGCCTAGCCCGAACAATGAAAAACAGCCCCAGACCATTATTCCTCCTCCACAAAATTTTTCAGTTGGCACTCTGCGTTTGGGCAGGTAGCGTTGTCCTGGAATCCACCAAACCCAGATTCGTCCGTCGGACTGCCAGATGGTGAAGCGTGATTCATCACTCCAGAGAACACCTTTGTAGGGCTCCAGAGTCCAATGGTGGCGAGCTTTACACCCCTCCAGCCAACGCTAGGCATTGCGCATGGTGATCTTAGGCTTGTGTGCGGCTGCTCGGCTGTGGAAACCCATTTCATGAAGCTCCCGACGAACAGTTCTTGTGCTGACGTTGCTTCCAGAGGCAGTTTGGAAATCGGTAGTGAGTGTTGTAACCGAGGACATTTTTTTACGTGCTTCAGCACTCAGCGGTTCCGTTCTGTGAACTTCGGTGGCCTACCACTTTGCCGCTGAGCCGTTGTTTCTCCTAGACGTTTCCACTCCACAAGAACAGCACTTACAGTTGATCGGGGTGGCTCTAGCAGGGCAACAATTTGGCTAACTGGCCTGTTGGAAAGGTGGCATTCTATGACAGTGCCACGTTGAAAGTCACTGAGCTCTTCAATAAGGCCATTCTACTGCCAATGTTTATCTATGGAGGTTGCATGGCTGTGTGCTTGATTTTATACACCTGTCAGCACCCGGTGTGGCTGAAATCGACGAAATCCACTTATTTGAAGGGCTGTCCACATACTTTTGGCCATGTAGTGTAGGGGTAAGGTAACTAGGCAACAAGATAGATAATAGACAGCAGCTGCAGCGTATATGGTGAGTGAAAGCGTGTGTGAGTGGCTTCAGTATGCATGTGTGTTGTTGGTGTTGGTGTGCGAGTGTTCAAGAGAGTTAGTGCAAAAAAGGGTCAATTCAGGTAGTCTGGGTAGCCATTTGATAAGCTGTTTAGCACTCTTGTTCAGTAATCTTATGGCTGTTCCGGGTCCTGTTGGTTCTAGACTTGGTGCACTGGTACCGCTGGTCGTGCGGTAGCAGACAGAACAGTCTATGACTTGGGTGGCTGGAGTCTGACAACTTTTTGGGCCTTCCTCTGACACTGCCTGATATAGTCCTGGATGGCAGGGAGCTCGGCCCCAGTGATGTACTGTGTGCCTTACCAAAGGGTGATGCAGCCAGTCAAGATGCTCTCAATTGTGCCGCTGTAGGCCTGCATCCCACTGCTGGCTTGCCTCTAAAGCTAAGCAGTGTTGGTCCTGATCTGTCCCTGGATGGGAGACTAGATGCTGCTGAAAGTGGTGTAGGAGGGCCAGTAGGAGGCACTCTTTCCTCTGGTCTAAAAAAAGATTCCAATGTGCCAGGGCAGTGATTGGGGACATTGCCCTGTGTATGGTGCTGTCTTTCAGATGGGACGTTAAACAGGTGTCCTGACACTCTATGGTCACTAAAGATCACAGGTCACTTATCATTAGAGTAGGGGTGTTAACCCTGGTGGCCTGGCTAAATTCCCAATCTGGCCCTCATACTATCATGGCCACCTAATCATCTTCAGCTTCCAATTGGCTAATTCATCCCCCCTCCTCACTCCTGTAATTATTTCCCAGGTTGTTGCTGTAAATGAGAATGTTTTCTCAGTCAACTTCTCTGGTAAAATACATTTTAAAAGACATTTGAAGATCTGAGGGCCCATGCCAAATCTTTTCAGCCTCCTGAGGTAGAAGAGGTGTTGTCGTGCCCTCTTCACAACTGTGTGGGTGTGTGTGGACCATGTTAATTCCTTAGTGATTTCGACACAAGGAACTTTGCAGGTGATTGTCTGTGGTCTATTGCACATTCAGTTGTTCTGGGTAGGTCTGCAGTGGAGGTGGACGACTGCTCTGGTTTTTGTTCTGACGGAGCATTTTCTCCCCATATATGCACGCTGGCATGACCTTCCAGAGCCGACTAATCAAGACTAGTCAAGCTCTGTTTTAATTCTGACTTCTCAGTGCTGAACTTCTACTTCTTATCATTTAAAGATATTCTGACTTAAAGTACATGTACACACTCGGAAACAGGCCATTTTACACAGTGTATGCTACTGTTGCCAGAATGCACTAAATGTTTTGGTGTATTGTCCTTTGTTTGGAACTCATGTGTTATTATACTGATATGCAAATACAACGTTTGAAAGATATTCATTCAGCCACGATTGAAGGACAATTAGAAGTTGACTAGAGAAATACTTTTGTATATGAAAACCAAACGTGTTTTGGCTAATAGCATTGTTTATTATGTTTGCAGACAGAATAGAAATTACATCGATATGCTAACGTGTTGTTTATTGTGTCTTTATTATCACTCTAGGTTTTTTAACAGGTGTTAGTATTGTTATAGAGCTGTTATTGTGCCATTGTCCATTAAGGTGTGCGAGGGTGGGCTGCAACCTCCTCTCCTAGCCATTGAACCACCTCTAGTCCAGGAGCTTGCTCTCTCTCTCTCGCTCTCTCTCTCTCTCTCTCTCTCTCTCTCTCTCTCTCTCTCTCTCTCTCTCTCTCTCTCTCTCTCTCTCAAAAACCTCTCAGCCAGGGGGTGTGGCTATGCAAGACTGTGCAGCCATTGTGTTTCCTGATACACATGCACAGAGAGGAGGTGTGTGCACACAATAGTGGAAAGTTAAACCAGACAACGGGTCTTTTTATGGTTTTCAGTATTCTGCTTAGAAACAACTGGGCAAAAAGCCATCTGGCAGTCGGTTAATGTGTTAGTGGGGGCAGACCCTACACACACAGTGGTCACTGGTTGTAATCTTGAGCCTGCCTCAATACAACTATGTAAGATGGTAAGATTCATGGTTATAAAACGTTTTTGGGATGCAGTGCAAAAGTTGAGAATCAAGTTTTACTGATCTTTGTGTCTTCTTAATGCTTGTTAGGGGATTTCCAACATTCACTTGATAAAGGGGCATAGCAGCGCCACAGATCACTATCATTTAGAGATCCCAAAATATAATGTGCGGATGAAAAGCATCCACCACTGGAAACATTAGGGTCTTGTTTAAGTCAGTCATGAGGTCTCCCGGTCACAGTTTTTCAAGGAGATGATTCGCTTGCCCCAGACATGCCATAATCAGTTTGTAAAAATGGGGAACAGACACAGACTGTATTTCCTTCATGTCCGAGACCTCAGATGTAGATACTGCATTAACCTCTCTCAGTGTAGTTACAGTGTAGAAAATGGGGAACATACACAGACTGTATTTCCTCCATGTCCGAGACCTCAGATGTAGATACTGCATTAATCTCTCTCAGTGTAGTTACAGTGTAGTTACAGTGTAGAAAATGGGGAACAGACACAGACCGTATTTCCTCCATGTCCGAGACCTCAGATGTAGATACTGCATTAACCTCTCTCAGTGTAGTTACAGTGTAGAAAATGGCTTTTTGTAGCAGGCTTCTTCAGGTCTATTAACCTTTTTGGGCCTAACATTATTGCATTCATTATTGCATTCTTGCATTCTTTGGTGTGTAAGAAAATTGCATTATTGCATTCTTTGGTGTGTAAGAAAATTGGTCAGATATAAAAACACCTATGAATGTATCTTTCAGTTTACGAGGGGTTGACATGTTAGCTTATACAAAGTAAAGAGGAATGGTGGTATGTCTAGAGCGCAGTGCGGAGGGATGGCTTTGACCAAGGCTGCGTTTGACTGGACTGGCTAATTAGTCCGATTACTGCACAGCTGGATTGGCAAGACTTTTTGCTGAGGTTTTCATCAAAAGGATCACTCACTCTGGGAAGGCTCCATCCCGGCAGCTTCTGCTCCAGCACACCCTCTCTATTTTGGGCCTGCAGCAGGATTCTGTCTGGAGAACAGCAAGTGTCTAAATTTGAAAACACATTGAGAACTGAAACTGTGTGTGAAGAAAAGTTCCCCTTTCTGTGATAGTCATTGTTTTAATCCAAGTATAGGATTTTGGCTACATTTAGACACTATTCAGACTAGGATTTAGGCTTTAGCCTACACATACAGTATGTGTCATTTGTTATGCTCCAGGGACATGTGTGTCACAGTCACTTGTTTAGTGGGGAGGGAGGGTGGCTGTGAATGAAGGAGGGCTATGATCAGTGATGTAGAAGGGTGAGATAATCAGTTAACACATTGACAAGAAGAGGAAGAAAACACACCTACAGCTCAGCAGATGTTCCATCCATTATAACTACCTTGCTCTTCGGCCCTACAACACAACACAGAATACACTACTAGTCCACATCTGTTTATGACATGAGATGCCTTCTACTGTGTGTGTGTGTGTGTGTGTGTGTGTGTGTGTGTGTGTGTGTGTGTGTGTGTGTGTGTGTGTGTGTGTGTGTGTGTGTGTGTGTGTGTGTGTGAGAGAGAGTTAACATGGTGTCCTTTCAGCCTGTGAGATGGTGAGATGCTAACCTGCTTAGGGATCTAGCTGTCTGCGTGACATGTGATACGGTAGGCCTAGGATGAGCACGATCCATTGAAAGGAAGTCAAATCTCATAATTGGTTAGCATGCACGTCGATGGATACTAATACATAGGAGAGAGAGAGATGAGACCAGCAGCACATGCCAGAGAAAATAATGAAGTCAATGTGAAGAGGGTATCGGTGCAGTTCAGTTGAGAGAGAGCGAATGAGAGAGAGCGAACGAGAGAGAGCGAACGAGAGAGTTGGAGAAAGTGAAAAAAGCAGCGCTGGCCAAGTGTTTGAAGTGTATATCTGTAGGCCAAACATCTGAAGAGGACAAGATTGCAAACATGGCACTGTATTGCCTGCTTGAACTTAACAAAAGATGTTAGGTCTCTCTAGGCACTGTAGGTAGAAGTGCAATATGTGCCATGTAAGAAAGCGAACGTTTAAGTTCCTTGCTCAGAACAAGTGAAAGCTGGTGGTTCCTTTTAACATGAGTCTTCAATATTCCCAGGTAAGAAGTTTTAGGTTGTAGTTATTATAGGAATTATAGGACTATTTCTCTCTATACCATTTGTATTTCATTAACCTTTGACTATTGGCTATTCTTATAGGCACTTTAGTATTGCCAGTGTAACAGTATATCTTCCATCCCTCTCCTCTCTCCCACCTGTGCTTGAAGCAGCGTTACCCATGCAGAGCAAGGGGAACAACCACTCCAAGTCTCAGAGCGAGTGACGTTTGAAACACTATTAGCGCGCATCCCGCTAACTAGCTAGCCATTTCACATCGGTTACACCAGCCTAATCTCGGGAGTTGATAGGCTTGAAGTCATAAACGGCTGCTGGCAAACGCACGAAAGTGCAGTTTGAATGAATGCTTACGAGCCTGCTGGTGCCTACCATCGCTCAGTCAGACTGCTCTATCAAATCATTGACTTAGTTATAACATGATAACACACAGAAATACGAGCCTTAGGTCATTAATATGGTCGAATCCGGAAACTATCATCTCCAAAACAAGACGTTTATTCTTTCAGTGAAATACGGAACCGTTCCGTATTTTATCTAATGGGTGGCATCCATAAGTCTAAATATTGCTGTTACATTGCACAACCTTCAATGTTATGTCATAATTACGTAAAATCCTGGCAAATTAGGCGGCCCAAACTGTTGCATATACACTGACTCTGCTTGCAATGAACGCAAGAGAAGTGACATAATTTCACCTGGCTAATATTGCCTGCTAACCTGGATTTCTTTTAGCTAAATATGCAAGTTTAAAAATATATACTTCTGTGTATTGATTTTTAAAAAGGCATTGATGTTTATGGTTAGGTACTAGAGGTCGACATATTATGATTTTTCAACGCCGAAACCGATTTATTGGAGGACCAAAAAAAAGCCTATACTGATTAATCGGCCGATTTTTTAAATGTATATATACTGTATATATACACACATTTTTGTAATAATGACAATTGCAACAATACTGAATGGACAATGAACACTTTTATTTTAACTTAAAATAATACATACATGTATTATGGGCTTTTGGATGGGTGTTCTTAAGGTGATTCCACAGGTTGGTGGTATTTTTTGATTTAGCCGTTGCTGACCACATACATACATCTTTATCACAAATAAGACACCTTGCTTTCCCTGGTGCCAATTCCATGTAATAGTCCCACACTGCTCTGCTTTTCTCTGCCAACTGTAAAACACACACACAGCTCTGAAGTGACAATGATACTGAAGAGTCTGCTTAGGGGACAAATACTCTCAACTGTTTGAATAAAAATAGAGTTTAAGTTTTCTGTGACGAATGTTAAAAACAAAAACTGTCATTTCTATATGCAGGAAATCCTATTTTAATAATGGACATGGTAAGAATTGACTACCAAAGTGCGAGTCATAATTCCCATGACACCTTCTAGCAAAATCTGAAAAGCGGTTCCTTCATTCATTTATTCCATAAGATATTTTTAGATTCACTTAAAATAAGGTCTGTGTTTCGTGTAGGCTTACACCACCTTGCCAATTTTATAACTGTGTAGATATCCATAGGACAAGGTAACTCTGATCAATATTGGCTAAATATAAGCGAAGATCATTTTTTTTGTAGAGTGGATTTATGAAAATATTTTGACAAACGTTACCTTATCCTAGTCAGATTTACACGGGTATCAAAACGCTGAAGCGGTTTAAGCCTGCACCCTAACCTGTACGAAACACAGACCTTATTTGAAGTAGATCAAGACATTCTGTATGGAAGACATGAATGGTAAAATAACAAAGGAACCCCTTTCAAGTTCAGCCCCAAGTTATTACAGGAATTATAACGCGTCAACTATTTCTCTCTAAACCACATACTTTTAACTATTACGAGCCTGCTGCTGCCTACCACCCCTCAGTCAGACTGCTCTATCAAATATCAAATCATAGACTTAACTATAATAAACACAATGAAATATGAGCATTAGGTCAAATCCGGAAACTAGCACCTCGAAGACAAAACGTTAATTCTGTTCCGTATTTTATCTAACGGCTGGCATCCATGAGTCTGAATATTCCTGTTACATTGCACATCCTTCAATGTTATGTCATAATTCTGGCAAATTAGTTCGCAAAGAGCCAGGCAGCCCAAACTGTTGCATATACTCTGACTCTGTGTGCAATGAATGCAAGAGAAATTACACAATTTCACCTGGTTAATATTGCCTGCTAACCTGGATTTATTTTAGCTAAATATGCAAGTAAAAAAAATATATACTTGTGTATTGATTTTAAGAAAGACATTGATGTTTATGGTTAAGTACACATTGGTGCAACGACAGTCGTTGATTGTTTTTTATAAGATAAGTTTAATACTAGCTAGAAACTTACCGTGGCTTACTGCATTCGTGTAACAGGCGGGCTCCTCGTGAGGCAGGTGGTTAGAGCGTTGGACTAGTTAACTGTAAGGTTGCAAGATTGAATCCCTGAGCTGACAAGGTAAAAATCTGTCTTTCTGCCCCTGAACAAGGCAGTTAACCCACCGTTCCTAGGCCGTCATTGAAAATAAGAATGCGTTCTTAACTGACTTGCCTAGTTAAATAAAGATTAAATAAAGGTGTAAAAAAGAGTATGGTCAAACCTGGTCAAGAACTACAGGAAACGTATGATCTCTGTAATTACAAACAAAGGTTTCTGTACCAAATATTAAGTTCTGCTTTTCAGATGTATCAAATACTTATTTGATGCAATTATTACTTAAAAATCATACAATGTGATTTTCTGGAGTTTTGTTTTAGATTCCGTCTCTCACAGTTGAAGTGTACCTATGATAAAAAATTGCAGACCTCTACATGCTTATTAAGTAGGAAAACCTACAAAATCGGCAGTGTATCAAATACTTGTTCTCCCCACTGTATATGTTTTAATGGCTATGGATGGGATGGGCATTCTGCAATAATGGCTATGAAAACTAGAAATCGGCCATAATTAATTAATCGGTCGACCTCTAGTAACAAGCACATATCACAGATCTCAAATCTTTCGCCCTCTTCCTCTTTCACCTCCCCTATTCCCTCCATTCTCACCCCCACTCCTCCGCTTCTCCGCTACTTCCCTCATTGCAGAATGCCCATCCACGCTCCCCGTTTAGTGTGTAATTACTTTGAAGGTGACGGAAGCCCATACATTCTCCCCACATAACGGCATCGAGGCAATTTAGCTCCTAATTTATGGGCGAGGGGTTCAAAGTTTGAATAATATTAGTCTAATATCATGGCCCTGTCTGCCCTGTCTGCCCTGTCTTCCCTGTCTGCCCTGTCTGCCCTGTCTGCCCTGTCTGCCCTGTCTGCGCTGTCTGCCCTGTCTGCCCTGTCTGCGCTGTCTGCCCTGTCTGCCCTGTCTGCCCTGTCTGCCCTGTCTGCGCTGTCTGCGCTGTCTGCCCTGTCTGCCCTGTCTGCCCTGTCTGCCCTGTCTGCGCTGTCTGCCCTGTCTGCCCTGTCTGCGCTGCTGTGATAAATGGAGGCAGGATCAAGACATTGTGATTCTGAGCATGGCTAGATATTGGCATCAAACAACTTTATACTCCCACAACACAGTCCCTTATAGGGCTGGCCCCCACAACACAGTCCCTTATAGTGCTGGCCCCCACAACACAGTCCCTTATAGGGCTGGCCCCCACAACACAGTCCCTTATAGGGCTGGCCCCCACAACACAGTCCCTTATAGGGCTGGCCCCCACAACACAGTCCCTTATAGGGCTGGCCCCCACAACACAGTCCCTTATAGGGCTGGCCCCCACAACACAGTCCCTTATAGGGCTGGCCCCCACAACACAGTCCCTTATAGGGCTGGCCCCCACAACACAGTCCCTTATAGGGCTGGCCCCCACAACACAGTCCCTTATAGGGCCGGCCCCCACAACACAGTCCCTTATAGGGCCGGCCCCCACAACACAGTCCCTTATAGGGCCGGCCCCCACAACACAGTCCCTTATAGGGCCGGCCCCCACAACACAGTCCCTTATAGGGCCGGCCCCCACAACACAGTCCCTTATAGGGCCGGCCCCCACAACACAGTCCCTTATAGGGCCGGCCCCCACAACACAGTCCCTTATAGGGCCGGCCCCCACAACACAGTCCCTTATAGGGCCGGCCCCCACAACACAGTCCCTTTGGTTGGAGTCATTGAAACTCGTTTTTCAACCACTCCATACATTTCTTGTTAACAAACTATAGTTTTGGCAAGTCTGTTAGGACATTTACTTTGTGCATGATACAAGTAATTTTTCCAACAATTGTTTACAGACAGATTATTTCACTTATAATTCACTGTATCACAATTCCAGTGGGTAAGAAATGTACATACACTAAGTTGACTGTGCCTTTAAACAGCTTGGACAATTCCAGAAAATGATGTCATGGCTTTAGAAGCTTCTGATGGGCTAATTGACATCATTTGAGTCAATTGGAGGTGTACCTGTGGATGTATTTCAAGGCCTACCTTCAAACTCAGTGCCTCTTTGCTTGACATCATGGGAAAATCAAAAGAAATCAGCCAAGACCTCAGAAAGACCTGGTTCATCCTTGGGAGCAATTTACAAAGGCCTGAAGGTACCATGTTCATCTGTACAAACAATAGTACGCAAGTATAAACACCTTGGGACCAAGCAGCCATCATACCACTCAGGAAGGAGACGCGTTCTGTCTCCTAGAGATGAACGTACTTTGGTGTGAAAAGTGCAAATTAATCCCAGAACAACAGCAAAGGACCTTGTGAAGATGCTGGGGGAAACAGGTACAAAAGTATCTATATCCACAGTAAAACGAGTCCTATATAGACATAACCTGAAAGGCCGCTCAGCAAGGAAGAAGCCACTCTCCAAAACCGCCATAAAATAGCCAGACTACAGTTTGCAACTGCACATGGGGACAAAGATTGTACTTTTTGGAGAAATGTCCTTTGGTCTGATGAAACAAAAATAGAACTGTTTGGCCATAATGACCATCATTATGTTTGGAGGAAAAAGGGGGAGGCTAGCAAGCCGAAGAACACCATCCCAACCGTGAAGCATGGGTGTGGCAGCATCATGTTGTGGGGGTGCTTTGCTGCAGGAGGGACTGGTGCACTTCACAAAATAGATGACATCATGAGGCAGGAAAATTACATGGATATATTGAAGCAACATCTCAAGACATCGGTCAGGAAGTTAAAACTTGGTCGCAAATGACCCCAAGCGTACTTCCAAAGTTGTGGCAATTGTCTTAAGGACAACAAAGTCAAGGTATTGGAGTGTCCATCACAAAGCCCTGACCTCAATCCAACAGAATATTTGTGGGCAGAACTGAAAAAGTGTGTGCGAGCAAGGAGGCCGGCAAACCTGACTCAGTTACACCAGCTCTGTCAGGAGGAATGGGCCAAAATTCACCCAACTTATTGTGGAAAGCTTCCCAAAACGTTTGACCCAAGTTAAACCATTTTTAAAGGCAATGCTACCAAATACTAATTGAGGGTATGTAAATGTCTGACCCACTGGGAATGTGATGAAAGAAATAAAATCTGAAATAAATCCTTCTCTACTATTACTCTGACATTCCACTTTCTTAAAGTAAAGTGGTGATTCTAAGTGACCTAAGAAAGATAATTTTTACTTGGATTATATGTGCAGGAGGGAGGGTGTGCAGTATTCTGCTGCAGAAAGGACACTCTAGCTTGCAGACCAGCAGTTCCGTGTAACATCTAGAACACATTTAGAAGACATTTGTATCTTTTCTCACTGTGATGTGGCTTCTTCCTGATCCCAGTACAGTAGATCATAATGGTTCAATGCCCCTCTCTTTTCTCTGACCTTTCTTCCACTCCTTACCCCTCATTGTCTTACCCCCCTCCTCACCCTCTTCTTTCCTGATGCCCTGCCTGGCGTCTGTCTCGCCGTCCTGCAGTAATCCTTCAGACCAGCCATGCTCATCTTCCAAGCCCCCATTGGGCTCCTCGACCACAACATCACGGATCCTGCTGCGGCAGCAGTTGATGCGAGAGCAGCTCCAGGAGCAGGAGCGGCGGGAGCAGCAGAGACGCCAGGCCTCCTCCACCTCACAGTACCCCAAGATCACCGCCGCCCACAATCGCACGCACGGCCAGACACCGGCCATCAATGTCAGCGCTCCTCCCAGCCTGCCCCCCGCATCCCAGCTGCCCATGGAGGTGCTGAAGGTAAGGAATTAGTATCATCCTCACACCTAATGACACAGATGACACACCCACTTCCTGACTGGCTTCTCTGTGATCTGACAACCGTGACAACAATGCCACTCCTCACTCTGACTTCCAGAGCTCTCACTGTCGCCTATAGATGCATGCATACATCATCAGATGTTTTGTTTGTCGAAGGTACTGTGGGTTTGATGACTCTATATTGGCAACTTGATCATAAGTCTTCAGGACAGTCGATCAAACATGGTTTACTATGATAGGGTGTAAAAACGTGGGGATGAGTGAAGTGAGTTAAAACGCACATGGGGATTATCTTTCCTGAAAGAATTCCTCTGTAATGCATGCTGTGCTTCCAGCCATTTGGACATAGCCATCTTTAATCCTATTTGCTGAGCTAAATTCACATATTTTCATAGCTTTGATTCATTGTTAGTCTGCTCTTGGGGACTCGAGACTGTTGTACATTTCCTGAACTAATGGAGACAGTGTGATAACTACCACAACGCACTACTATACAATACTTAATGAGAGTACACCCAGCAAAATAGAGATCATTTGGTAAGTGTTTTAGATTGCAGATCATTTGGTAAGTGTTTTAGATTGCATTACATTTATTTGTCTTTCTTTAGGAATAGTATTACTAATATTAAAACGTGCATATTCTAAAAAATAAATGGAAACCGTTCCAGATGTAAATGGAAACCGTTCCAGATGTAAATGGAAACCGTTCCAGATGTAAATGGAAACCGTTCCAGATGTAAATGGAAACCGTTCCAGATGTAAATGGAAACCGTTCCAGATGTAAATGGAAACCGTTCCAGATGTAAATGGAAACCGTTCCAGATGTAAATGGAAACCGTTCCAGATGTAAATGGAAACCGTTCCAGATGTAAATGGAAACCGTTCCAGATGTAAATGGAAACCGTTCCAGATGTAAATGGAAACCGTTCCAGATGTAAATGAAAACCGTTCCAGATGTAAATGAAAACCGTTCCAGATGTAAATGGAAACCGTTCCAGATGTAAATGGAAAGTGTTCTAAATTGAAGAACTACCCGAAACTTCATATCTCAAGCAGTTTGCATGACTGGTAGATATTTCTCCGTTGTCTTTTCCTTCAAATATGACCATTTTCCTGTTGTTTCCAACATTGTCACTACAATCGTCTTGATTGAGTGATTGTTATCACTGTACAATAGATACCATATTAATTTCTGAAGTGAAATTGATTTGAGAATAAGAATCATCAAGGATAAAGGTATGAACACAATGATATAGGACATTATAGCGTGAACTACCTGACATGCTTTTCTAAAGGCCATACTGCCACCCATTAACAGTGAGGGAATTCTTTTACAATTGTTTTACCAATGTGTTCACACTTTTCTGAGGCAGAACCTCATTCTAAGGAGATCAGGCGAGACTGATTCACGGTGACTGATTTGGCTCTGGATTATCTGTGAACGCTCTGAACATGAAGATTTACTGGAAGCGTTGTAATAATTTAGCAGTAGAAAAAGCCCTAGTCCACGTTGTACTGGAATCCATGTGATTGTTGTGATTGAAGTTTACGCATGTAGGATTTTTGCCATCTGGGAAGTCAACCGTTTCTGTTTGTGAAAGTTAGTTGTATCTGTGCAAGTGTTTCATATCACTGTAAAATTTGATTATGTCAATAACACTTGTTTTGATTGCGACAGCTGTTTGTAGATTATATAGATTATTCATAGAGAATTGATTCTTTGAAAGAAAAATGTGTTACCTTCCTAATGTGTCAAAGCATTAATCCCATTATGTAAAATAACATGTAATACAGTTTAAAGTGGTGGATTAGTTCAAATAGTACAAAGAGCAGTGGGTATAGAAGTAGTGCCCCCCCCCTTGTCCTCATACTGAACGTGTGGCATGGGTCCTCACTTGCAAGATAATACAACCATTGAAGGCATTGCCCTCCACATACAACATAAGCATTGCTTAGCCTATACTCTGTATAATATTTAGCTCTTTGAGAGGTTTAGGATATCCCCCATTAAAGTGTTTGACATGACAAGCTGGAAGATGATTCTGGGGTCTGAGTTTACTTCATTGACTGAAATTCCACAAATGAAAGGCCTGTTCCTGCCTAGCACTGTGCACTGCAGAGCAAGGTTAACCTGCTTGCATGTCTGTGACTAGATTAGCACAGTCTACACAAAGCTACACAAAATTACCTTAGGGGTACCAGGTGGAGCAGCTGGACCTTAAAAGGGAAAGCATTAACCTCAGATAGGTTTGTCTAAAGACTGATTTGGGCCCTTAATTAACCAAGTGACCCCTGACCTTTGGAGGAATAAGTACGGGATCAGTTTGGGGATCAGGACAAAGGCAAGCACAGTCTTACCAAACACCCCAATGCTAATTCAGCTAAGAATGCTCGTAATTAGCCCCACTGCTTTCATTCCATGGCATATTTAAGGTGAGAAAAAAAACACTAGCTTTGAAATTTATGTAGGATCATTTCCTAAAAGGGTTCAACATGATTTCCAGATTTATTGAAAATGAATTAGCATATTAAGAGAGAACAAAGTATTGTGCATAGTGTTCATCTCTGAAAATGACAGGATGTGTTCTTTTAGATCAAAGTTATGGATTTAATGAAGCATTATGTATTTATCCATGGATGTCACATACTGTAATTCTCGTATTTACTAGTTTACAGCCGGTCACTTTGGTCCATTTTAAAGCAACAGTTAATTCATCCAATGCAATTTTATTAAAACTTTTGAGACAAATGTATAATAGATATCATTTTAAAAAGGAAATGTTATGAATTATAAAGCTCAGGAAATGATGTCATTTAGGTTTGCTCTCATTGATAAGATTTTCATAAGGTCACCTTCTCTATCTCTTACAACAAGGAATTGCACAGACCATCAGCTTCATAGGGAACCATTATGTGTTGTACACTATTGGATGTGTAAAGACACATTCATTGTTTTTCCTTGAACAAATACACACTCGAGGTTAGTGGTTCCCAACCAGGGGTACTATGACTGCTGGGGGTACCAGGCCTTTCCATGAGAAGACTCATGAGACCATAGGCCTACTGGTAAAATGCACATGAAGGGGCACTTCTGGAGTATTGCGGGCAGAGCAGAATTCAGTTGGTGGCAGTGGCGTGTATTCTTGGATGCCAAGGGAAGCCAGGCTTCCCCCCAAAATTGACCAATAAAAATAATGTATCTTTTGTCTCTGTGTTTCAGAATTTTCCTTCAATTCGCAAGAGGCTGAATGTACTGTATCTCACAGGAGAAAGCATCCGAGTGAGCGAAACAGCGCCCCGCTGTCTCTCTACGTGTAGGCCATCTATCTGATGTCTGGTCCAAACTAGTATGACATTGTTGCCGCCCCTAGCATTGAAGGGAAGCCATTGAGCATTTGGCCTCCCTTGAAAAAAATGTAAAACATTTGTCAATCAGCTAAACTGAGCGAGCTCAACTGTGAATGGTCCTGGCACACCCCAAAAAATCACTCCTATCAAATCCCATTGAGTGCATACGTCATTGACAGAAAAACTTGAATTGTTGCATCTCGTTGTGTTGTTGTCCTCCGGTGGCTATGTAGCTAAAACTGTCCCTTTCCTAAATTAGCTATGGATGGAGATAGGGATTTGGACTTGTGGTTTTATTTAATTTTCCATACTGGCCAATGATTATAATGGCGATTCTGATCCAACCATTAATTCATACATTCTAGTGCCCCCGGCCAGAAAGGATGGAATTTCAATATATAGCTAGATGTAGAAGGCTAATGTTAACTAGTTAACATTGCCCATAAATGGAAGTTAGGCTAGTGAGCAAGCATTTTAGCCAGGTAGCCTAGGACAGCAAAATGTAAAAGTGTGTACTGTATGACAGAGTGATAGATGTTTTGTTAACATGGAAGAGAGGAGGATGGCGTTTCTCTACAAGTAGGGTGAATCAACATGTTTTTCTACTTGCATGAAAGAACACACGCTCACAGAAATGAGAACCATGGACAGCCACATCATATTTAGCTTACGTTGATTGGACTAAATCGTTTTTAGTATCTTTAAGTTGTCACTTTATTACACTAAGCTTAGGGGATTTGATAATGTATACATTACCATGTATACATTATATACATGGTGCTGGAATAGTGGAGACAGCTCCTGTTTTCTTTGCGACTTGCGGTAACTCTGTGGTTCTAAATCAATAGTTGTTTAGTGGTCCAAAAATGTCGGAAACATGAACGTTCTTGACCATGCTATCTGGCATGTAACTGTATGTTGCTGTACATGCTTTGTGGACTTCACTGGACAGCGGTTGCTCGCCCGTTTTGTGATGAAACAGGTGTGGTTGAATTTATTCTGGCCCTGTGTCTTCTTATTGTCTCGGTTTGGACACACCTACTCATTCCAGGGTTTAGAACTTTTTTGGTTACTACATGATTCCATATGAGTTATTTCATCATTTTGATGTATTCACTATTATTCTACAATGTAGAAAATAGTCAAATAAAGAAAAATAAAAACAATTTAAATGGGGGAGGCTTCTCCCCAATTTCGTGGTATCCAATTGTTAGTAGTTACTATCTTGTCTCATCGCTACAACTCCCGTACGGGCTCGGGAGAGACGAAGGTCAAAAGCCATGCGTCCTCCGAAACACAACCCAACCAAGCCACACTGCTTCTTAACACAGTGCGCATCCAACCCGGAAGCCAGCCGCACCAATGTGTCGGAGGAAACACTGTGCACCTGGCGCCCTGGTTAGCGTGCACTGTGTCCGGCCTGCCACAGGGGTCGCTAGTGCGCGATGAGACAAGGATATCCCTACCTGCCACACCCTCCCTAACCCAGACGACTCTAGGCCAATTGTGCGTCGCCCCATGGACCTCCCGGTCGCTGCCGACTGTGACAGAGCCTGGGCTCGAACCCAGATTCTCTGGTGGCACAGCTAGCACTGCAAAGCAGTGCCTTAGACCACTGTGCCACCCGGGAGGCAGCCCCAGTGATTTTTAATCACGCACCGCTCCTGGTTGGTGGTACAGTAACTGAAAAAGGTTGGGAACCACTGCTCTAGGTGATGGTTTTATGGTTTCATATAGAGTTACAACTGCATGCATGGATAATGCTGTGTCACTGTACTCATCCGTAGGAAAGAAAGCATCCTGGACCAGAATTGTTTTAGTACGATGTCTGTTTTTAAAAACTAACATTGGCTAAAAGGGTGTTTGTTTCGATGTTTTATTTAACAGTATGCTTTAGCTAGCTTTTCTTTGGACCCGTCAGTTTGTCTATGGCTAAAGCTACAAAGTTTACACGACTCTTTGGTCATGAACAAACATTAAGACCTCATCATAGCTCCCTAAAGGCCCCCCAAGTGATGCATGCTCCTCATCACACAAATAGTTGTACAAAGTGACCTTTTTTATTGCCTTTTACTGGGGAGGAGCTGCTTGTGGCCTGAGGACTGTATTGATGGCTGCAGCACATGGGCTGCAGAACAGAGCCATGTCTTGTTTTGGTGGATAGATTATTTCATGTGTCTTTTATTCTATTAATGTCCTGTTAATCAAGTTTGATCTAAGACAAAGTTAGTAGTGTTTATTTCGTGGAAGTTATATTATATGACATCAAATAAGAAACCGTAAGGCAAAGACCACAAAGTGTGATTTCAAGTTCAGTTACCGGAGGTTTAATGTTCAATCTGTATCAAGAGTGAAATCCATTTTTATCACGCCTGCATTCTGCCATTCCGGCCAATACGAATACATGTTTTAGGTAATGTAGAAATAGTGCAGATTTTTGTTACCTACTTCTTGGTTTACTATTTTTAGGATATCCAGTGTTATAATCTACATTATTATTTCAATGCCAATCAATTTATATGTATGTATGTACAGTGGGGCAAAAAAGTATTTAGTCAGCCACCAATTGTGCAAGTTCTCCCACTTAAAAAGATGAGAGAGGCCTGTATTTTCATCATAGGTACACTTCAACTATGACAGACAAAATTAGAAAAAAAATCCAGAAAATCACATTGTAGGATTTTTTATGAATTTATTTGCAAAATATGGTGGAAAATAAGTATTTGGTCACCTACAAACAAGCAAGATTTCTGGCTCTCACAGACATGTAAGTTCATCTTTAAGAGGCTCCTCTGTCCTCCACTCGTTACCTGTATTAATGGCACCTGTTTGAACTTGTTATCAGTATAAAAGACACCTGTCCACAACCTCAAACAGTCACACTCCAAACTCCACTATGGTCAAGACCAAGGAGCTGTCAAAGGACACCAGAAAAAAATTGTAGACCTGCACCAGGCTGGGAAGACTGAATTTGCAATAGGTAAGCAGCTTGGTTTGAAGAAATCAACTGTGGGAGCAATTATTAGGAAATGGAAGACATACAAGACCACTGATAATCTCCCTCGATCTGGGGCTCAATGCAAGATCTCATACCGTGGGGTCAAAATGATCACAAGAACGGTGAGCAAAAATCCCAGAACCACACGGGGGGACCTATTGAATGACCTGCAGAGAGCTGGGACCAAAGTAACAAAGCCTACCATCAGTAACACACTACGCCGCCAGGGACTCAAATCCTGCAGTGCCAGACGTGTCCCCCTGCTTAAGCCAGTACATGTCCAGGCCCATCTGAAGTTTGCTAGAGAGCATTTGGATGATCCAGAAGAAGATTGGGAGAATGTCATATGGTCAGATGAAACCAAAATATAACTTTTTGGTAAAAACTCAACTCGTCATGTTTGGAGGACAAAGAATGCTGAGTTGCATCCAAAGAACACCATACCCACTGTGAAGCACGGGGGTGGAAACATCATGCTTTGGGGCTGTTTTTCTGCAAAGGGATCAGGACGACTGATCCGTGTAAAGGAAAGAATGAATGGGGCCATGTATCGTGAGATTTTGAGTGAAAACCTCCTTCCATCAGCAAGGGCATTGAAGATGAAACGTGGCTGGGTCTTTCAGCATGACAATGATCCCAAACACACCGCCCGGGCAACGAAGGAGTGGCTTCGTAAGAAGCATTTCAAGGTCCTGGAGTGGCCTAGCCAGTCTCCAGATCTCAACCCCATAGAAAATCTTTGGAGGGAGTTGAAAGTCTGTGTTGCCCAGCAACAGCCCCAAAACATCACTGCTCTAGAGGAGATCTGCATGGAGGAATGGGCCAAAATACCAGCAATAGTGTGTGAAAACCTTGTGAAGACCTCTGTCATTGCCAACAAAGGGTATATAACAAAGTATTGAGATAAACTTTTGTTATTGACCAAATACTTATTTTCCACCATAATTTGCAAATAAATTCATTAAAAATCCTACAATGTGATTTTCTGGATTTTCTTTCTTCTCATTTTGTCTGTCATAGTTGAAGTGTACCTATGATGAAAATTACAGGCTTCTCTTATCTTTTTAAGTGGGAGAACTTGCACAATTGGTGGCTGACTAAATACTTTTTTGCCCCAGTGTGTGTGTGTGTGTGTGTGTGTGTGTGTGTGTGTGTGTGTGTGTGTGTGTGTGTGTGTGTGTGTGTGTGTGTGTGTGTGTGTGTGTGTGTGTGTGTGTGTGTGTGTGTGTGTGTGTGTGTGTGTGTGTGTGTGTGTGTGTGTGTGTGTGTGTGTGTAAGACAATTATTTATATTCATTGCTGGCCTTGTTCCATTGTCTCAATTGCATCCTGGTAAATAGATGTTGCTATATCAACTCAATGCAATTCATCATGACAAAAGCGGTATTTACACCCCCTCCCCTCCACTGTGGAGATATTCAACATTAGCAGAAGGAATTTGACCAGGTCAAGAAAATACTGAGGGAGATTGGCTTGGAGTATGAATTGGTATTCCCTGGTGGGAACAGATGTAGGACTGCAGTGGGAACGATGTCAGAAAGATTGCCGTATTATGAAGGAACTCGGAAATGTAGAAAATGTATTGTATTCATAGTGTAACTTCATGTCAGATTTGCAATAACATTTGCCTGGTCACTCACTACCTTGTAGAATGATATTACCATGAGATGTAGTAAGTACCAGCATGTAGTAGTCATACTAGTACAGTAATAGGAGTGTTGAACCGCATGTGATGAAGTAAAGAGACTCTAAATGACCTTGTTATCAGATTGTTCAGCATGTTGTTATGATCCAAGATGATGTGTGAGTGGCACTTTCAAAGAGAATCTCAATGCTAGTGAACTGCACAAATTCATTAAAACACACAAGTGCACAAACACATATACATACACACTTGGCAAGTAGCCTAGCGGTTAGAGCGTTGGCCCAATAACTGAACAGTTGCTAGTTCGAATCTCCGATAAGGTGAACAATTGGTCAATGTGCCCTTGAGCAAGGCACTTTACCATAATTGTTCCAGGATCGCCGTTGATATTGTCAGACACTGGCCGTGACCCCAGTCTCCGAGGGTGTCTCAGGGAAAGTTGAGATATGCCAAAAACACATTTCCAATTCACATGTGTATAATACACACTTGTACATACAGTACCAGTCAAATGTTTGGACACGCCTACGGATTCAAGGGTTTTTCTTTATTTTTACTATTTTCTACATTGTAGAATAATAGTGAAGACATCAAAACTATGAAATAACACATGGAATCATGTAGCAACCAAAAAAGTGTTAAACAAATCACCAGTCACATTCTGTTAAAGGTCCCCAAAGCACACACATCTCTGGGTCGCTCCTCTTTTCAGTTCGCTGCAGCTAGCGACTGGAACGAGCTGCAACAGACACTCAAACTGAACAGTTTTATCTTAAAGACTCCATCATGGACACTCTTACTGACAGTTGTGGCTGCTTTGTATGGTGTATTGTTGTCTCTACCTTCTTGACCTTTGTGTGGTTGACTTTGCCCAATAATGTTTGTACCATGTTTTTGTGCTGCTACCATGTTGTAACGGCTGTCGTAGGTGGAAGAAGGAGAGGACCAAGGTGCAGCGTGGTATGTGTCCATATTTATTTAATGACCACAGAAATAACAAAAATAACAAAGAGAACGACCGAAACAGTTCTGGCTGGTGCAGACACACAACAGAAAACAACGACCCACAAATCATAGTGGGAACACAGGCTACCTAAGTATGGTTCTCAATCAGAGACAACGATTGACAGCTGCCTCTGATTGGGAACCATACCAGGTCAAAAGCAGAAATACAAAACATAGAATGCCCACCCCAACTCACACCCTGACCAAACAAAATAGAGACATAAAAAAAGAACTAAGGTCAGGACGTGACACGTTGTGTTGCTACCATGCTGTGTTGTCATGTTTTGCTGTTATGTTGTTGTATTAGGTCTCTCTTTATGTTGTGTTGTGTCTCTCTTGATGTGATATGCGTTTTGTCCTGTATTTATATTGTATTTATTTGTATATTTCTTTAATCCCAGGCCCCCATCCCTGCAGGAGGCCTTTTGGTAGGCCGTCATTTTAAATAAGAATTTGTTCTTAACAGACTTGCCTACGGAAGTTAAATAAAGGTTAAATAAAAACCATTTCAAAAGTTGCTGGATATTGGTGGGAACTGGAACATGCTGTCGTTCACGTTGATCCAGAGCATCCCAAACAGCCTCAACCGGTGACGTCTGTTGAATATGCAGGCCAAGGAAGAACTGGGACATTTTCAGCTTCTATGAATTGTGTACAGATCCTTGCGACATGGGGCAGAGCATTATCATGTTGAAACATTAGGTGATGGCGGTGGATGAATGACGTGACAATGGGCCTCTAGTCTCTGATTCTCTGTGCATTAAAATGTCCATGATAAAAAGCTGTTATGTTCGTTGTCGGTAGCTTATGCCTGCCCATACCATAACCCCACCGCCACCATGGGGCACTCTGTTCACAACGTTGAAATCCGCAAACCACTCGCCCACACGACACCATACATGCTGTCTGCCTTCTGCGCGGTATAGTTGAAACCAGAATTCATCCATGAAGAGCACACTTCTCCAGTGTGCCAGTAGCCATTGAAGGTGAGCATTTGCCCACTGAAGTCGGTTACAACGCTGACCTGTAGTCAGGTCAAGACCCTGGTGAGGACGACAAGCACACAGATGAGCTTCCCTGAGACAGTTTCTGACAATTTGTGCAAAAATTCTTCAGTTGTACAAACCCACAGTTTCATCAGCTGTCCAGATGGCTGGTCTCAGACGATCCCGCAGGTGACGATCCCTTAAATGTATTGAGTGAACTGTCGAAGGATATCCTTTGGTAGCAACTTGATGTTAGAGAGATTGTTTTACAGATTGCTGTAGGCTCATGTTAAGAAACTGTGACATCTTATCATGTTAGTACAGTTAGTAGAACGTCAAGCTCCTGTGCGTAACGGATGAATGAAGTAGACCTTCCTTTTAGCTTTATTTTCATACAAATATTTGTATTTGTATTTTATTCAGTTTTAATTAATTTTGACAAAAATGAATATACTATGTAGCCTGTAGTTTCCATGAAACTTTTTAGCTCAGTGAACGATTATTTGACCTTCCAAAGAGATGACAGAAGAACCGACCAGTAGCCATGCATGGTGTTTAAGAAGGAGATGAGTTATCTGGCCCAGGGCAAGTGTCAGTAGACAGGGTGACCTGGCTGTAGAAAGATCCTCTTTGTAACACTCCCATTCTGACGTCAAACAAGCAACATAAAGGCATGCATTAATAATTTACATAAAACAACACAAACTTAAAAAGGTTCATTGTATCTTACTCAGATGTGTTAACATGTGTAGCTAATGACTTTTTACTCCACCTTTTATAAGCTGAGCTGAACGTGTTCCTCCCCATACTATCAGTGTCGAAGGTGGAGCATCACAGGCACAGTCTCTGGTCCTGCTGCATAGTCAAAGGGAATATAAATATAGAGGTTTTAAGCATCTCATTTGGAGTTGGAATATCAATTGTGCAATATGTTGGAGATGCTTGAATACCATAATTATCAGGTAGGTGCAATAATATCCTTATTGTAATCAGTCTTTTGGGACAGGTTGTATTATAAGGACTTGAGAAGTCCCTTCTGTCCATTTGTGTGGGTTTTAAGTTCTAGGGTTTAAAAGGAAAGAGTAGTGTGAAATGTTATTCATGAATTTATAACAAGGGATCTTTTACTAAGCAATAGAGAGGATGCAATGACGCAGATCCAAATTGTACATCAAAAATATGAATAAAAGTACAAATCTGATCACTATTTTGTTGATCAATAAAGGGATCTTCATAGAGATACTTTATAACATTTCAACCCATAGTTGACTTCCCCTGGTCAAGTCAACTACAGTATCACTAGTTGAGCTGACATTTTATTTTATTTTCATATTTTATTCAGTAACCCAGGTCCACTGCCTTTGTCAAAGGAGAAGATACTGTCACTCGACTCCTTTTATTTGAACTAATTGCTCTGCTTCTTTATTCTTCTTCTTTTACTATGCAATTTCTTTATGATCGTTATTATCTCTGTATGGGAAATGTGTTCAAGACGGTTTCTTATTAATCAGTGAGATATAATGCTTGAAGGCTCCTTTATTGACTACACGGCACAACTGAAACTTAACCCACGATCATCAACCCACTATCATTAACCCATCGTATCAGAGTTGAAGGATTCTGACTCTCACACTTACATCTCTCCCTCTCCTCTCTTCACTCTCTCCCTCTTCCAGGTGCAAACTCACCTGGAGAACCCCACCAAGTACCACATCCAGCAGGCCCAGCAGCAGCAGGTGAAGCGCTACCTGGGCAAGATTGGCTCCCTGCCCTGCCCTAACCAGCCTGCTGACCACGGGGGCATGCCTCCGGGGCTGGGCAACAGTGCCCCCAACAGCCCCATGGCCTTACTCACCCTCAACATCAACTGCGAGAAAGAGGTAAAGCTTCTTTCTCTCACAGACCTGGCTGCAACATGGCCATAGAAACCAAGCTATAATGCAGTGTGTGTAAATTCTGGAGCTTATCACTCCATGATCTCTGCCAATTGTCCATGAATTCTGCTTCATAGCAATGTGTATTCAACTAATGAATGGTTGTAACACCATGAATATTAATTGAGAAGTAAATGTGATTGTCTGTTAAGTAGCCCTTTACACTCGTACCTATATATATTTGGACACTGATAAGCACCTCAATTGGAATGCTGTGGCTGTATTCTATAAATGACCTCAGAGCTCAGGCTCTGCGCTTCACAGCTCTGGTATGGGTTTTGACTGACAGCCGTTCTGAACTTGAGCACAGCACATGACAAGAAGTTGACCCTCCCGCTAATTTAAAAATGATTTTGTTGTCTGAGTGAGGGAAATGCTGTAAATTACGAGGACTGCATATTATGAAAGCTGAGACGGAGGAGTGTCAAATTTTATGATCACCACGGTTTTTATTTATTTAATTGTTAGGAGTTACTATCTTGTCTCATCGCTACAACTCCCGTACAGGCTCGGGAGAGACGAAGGTTGAAAGCCATGCATTCAACCCGGAAGCCAGTTGCACCAATGTGTCGGAGGAAACACCGTGCACCTGGCGACCTGGTTAGCGTGCACTGCGCCCGGCCCGCCACAGGAGTCACTGGTGCGCGATGAGACAGGGATATCCCTACCGACCAAGCCCTCACTAACCCAGATGACGCTAGGCCAATTGTGTATCGCCCCACGGACCTCCCGGACGCGACCAGCTGCGACAGAGCCTGGGCTTGAACCCAGAGACTCTGGTGGCACAGCTAGCGCTGCGATGCAGTGCCCACTGCGCCACCCAGGAGGCCTCATGATCACTATATTTGATGTACAATTACAAGATGACATGGCATGAACAGAATTGTGAAGAAGATTTGCCGTGGACCACTCATCTGAATGCACTCATGACTCCATTCTATTCACACCAAAATTACCATCTGCATCTCTTAATTGTCTTGTTAAAGCCTAACACTGTAAGATCGTATTTTATAATTTAGCTAGTCATGTTGACAATAGAATACGTTTTTAAATTATGCCCACCTGACCCAGATTGCGATTTATACTGGACCGTTTTTGGATCGCGTAAACAACAACAGTAATTGTGTAAAAGTGGGAATGCAGGGCTGTGTTCCAACAAAACAAGTACAAGTGTGCTCACTCTAGTTCCTCAACGGCACAGCTAGGAGAGCTCTAAAAAGCACCTTATAGTTGAAGACTCTTCTTTGAGTCATTGAAATGCATTGAAATGACTTTGAAACAGTGCACACTTTGGATAGGTGTTTGGCCACTTGGAAACACCAGTTAGACCTCTCACTCAAACCCTTGTATTTTTTTTGTCTTATGTTTCACCTACCCGAAATTGTCCAAGAATATTCATAAAATGTTACTGATGTCATCTAGAGAATTTTCTGATTTTGTATTCAACAAATGCGGCGAAAAGTACAGTAAATGTAAAATGCACATTAAACCAACAGTGTGTTTTGGATTCAGTCTTGTGGTGAACTGTTGTGTCCACACCTTTAGTTTCCTATAACCTCCAAACTGTACCCTTTTAATTGCTATCATGTTTATGCATATCCTTTCCATATTTCTTATGTAAGAAACATTTCAATTTAGCCCTATCCATACAGGCCAATTCCTACAAGTGTAAGGTGTTAACCGCTAATTAAATGACTGTCTCTGTTAGAAAATGTTTAATCTTGAATTTAACGTAGTTTTTTATTCTAGATGGATGATGTCATTGATGACATAATTAGTCTGGAATCTAGTTATAACGATGATATCCTTGGATTAATGGACCCGCGGCTTCAGATGGCCAATACGGTATGATTGTCTTCATTTACTGTCTGCGTACCTGCTCATAGAAAACCCAGATAGCCT
This sequence comes from Oncorhynchus kisutch, assembly GCF_002021735.2. NCBI lineage: Eukaryota > Metazoa > Chordata > Actinopteri > Salmoniformes > Salmonidae > Oncorhynchus > Oncorhynchus kisutch. The sequence goes on from NC_034197.2 coordinate 16,606,836, forward strand.
TTTCACAGTAGATGGGTCCACAAAGACAGCAGTGTTTGCTTACAGATCAGATCATTTTTTAAGGGTTACCTACTCATGTTTAAGCACCACCTGTGCCTGGTTTATTTGACATGCTAATGTTAATCATTTCTATGGTTATCTTGTCTAATCAGATCACTGTCAACACTAACCTCTTGGATCTGTATGGTAACCAGGGCATGCCCCCTCCAGGACTGGCCATCAACTCCTGCCCCGCCATCTTGCCCAACATCAAAAGGGAATACTCAGGTGAGCAAAACCCCATGGCATGAAAAACATCCAGATTCATACATGATGTTACAAATGATTCTACAGGCCCGTTGTGATGGAGAAATATGCTAAAAGGGTCAGAAACGTTTCTGTGCATGTGCTTTGCATTACTATAATTTTTGATTATTGTAAACTTGGGTATTTTATCATTCAAAACAAGGAGAAATGCATTGAACATTTTATGTGCCAAATAGTTTCCCAATCTCCGGCCGTTATGCACATGGACAAGTCAGAATCATTTGGCAAGTTTGACAACTATCAGAGGCCTGAAGGGTATCCTGTAGGTACGTCTGCGTATTCATGTTTACCTTAGCTAACTCATTTGAGTTAGGTTACACTGGTGCACTTTGCTAAGCCTGTAGTGTGCTCAGCACAGTTTAATTAATTTTCTTCCCGACTAACTAAAATTTTTCTGCCATAACTGTTTTGTTGTGTGTTTTACATCAAGGTTTTGCTGAATCATTAACGCTAACTGCTTTGTTTCAGAAGCAGAGGTCAGGGCAATGGCAAAGGAAAGACAGAAGAAGGATAACCATAATTTGAGTGAGTTTTGTTAAACTATAATTCTCAGCTATCTAGTAATATGACTTGCCTAGTTAAATAAAGTTTTTGATTTTTTATGTTTAAATGCAACGTGGGTTATTTAGATATCATCTGTACTATCACATTCCATAACATTTAATGCTGTGACATTAGCTGCTCATTATAAAATGTATCATGATTTATTGTTTCTAATTGGTTCTTTTCTTGCCCCTATTTCCTGTAGTTGAGAGAAGACGGAGGTTTAACATCAATGACCGGATCAAAGAACTGGGAACCATGATTCCAAAATCAAGTGATCCGTAAGTTGCCTAATTGTTGACGTCGATTTGAAGTCTTTCTATCAGATATATATCATGGCTCAGACAGTTCATTGACCCTAGTCTAGACCGGATGATAATCATAGATCAGTGCCTCAGTCTATTCCCAGTACATCCATACCCTTGAGAATTGTGTGAGTGAGAACGTTGTCAGTTGACTCCAGAATGCTACCAGTTCAGGCTGATAGAATCTTGCTGGCCTGCCGTGCCCCTCTCTGGTCCTCAGGGATATGCGTTGGAACAAAGGCACCATTCTCAAGGCGTCGGTGGATTACATCAGGAAGCTACAGCGGGAGCAACAGGGGGCCAAAGAGCTGGAGAACAGGCAGAAGAAGCTGGAGCACATCAATAGACACCTGATGATGCGGATACAGGTACAGCACTGTAGGCCGTGGCGCATTGGGAGAGATGGAAAACTACTAGCTATGCCTTCAAAAGGTCACATATTGTATTAGCCAATCAAAGCAGGATAGCAAGATTTGTGACCTGTTGCCACAAGAAAAGGTCAACCAGTGAAGAACAATCACCATTGTAAATACAACCCATATTTATGCTTATTTATTTTCCCTATTGTACTTTAACCATTTGCACATCGTTACAACACTGTATATATACATAATATGACATCTGTAACGTCTTTATTCTTTTGGAACTTCTGTGAGTGTAATGTTTACTGTTCACTTTTATTGTTTATTTCACTTTTGTATATCATCTACTTCACTTGCTTTGGCAATGTTAACATATGTGTCCCATGCCAATAAAGCCCCTTGAATTGCATTGAATCGAGATGGGCTCTTCTATCCTCTGGATGGTTTTAGTTATGCAGCTGACAGACAGACCATGTTGAAAACACTCTCGCTTTCCTTTTGTTTCTATCTTTCTTTCTTTCTTGATGGGGTTCAGGAGTTGGAGATGCAGGCTCGTGCCCATGGTCTGACCACAGACTCGTCTGCCCTCTGCTCAGCGGAGCTCTCAGCCCGAGGCATCAAGCAGGAGCCAGCCCTGGGTGATTTCCACCAGGATCTGTACCCTGTCGACCCTCAGCACCAACACCGCCCAGCCTGCACTCCAAACCAGGTTCAGTCCACCACCTTGGAGCTCAATGATGAAGCCTCTCCCTACACCGAGGGCCACGGGGGAATCTCAGGCGAGCTCCGGATGGACGACACCTTGTCCCCGGTGGGAGGGGGAGACCCCCTGCTCTCCTCTGTCTCTCCCGGAGCCTCTAAGGACAGCAGCTGCTCAGGCAGCATAAGCATGGAAGAGAACGACCATGGCTGTTAGCACTCACTGCTGCCCACCCACCTGCATCTGTATCTCCATCCCTCCACCCTGTCCTACTTCAGCCAGCTGCTGGTTGGTTTGTTTGTTGGTTGATGGTTTTCAGGTGTTGACACATATATATATTTAATTTTTCAGCCCAATATTTTGTTTTGTTTATTTTATGGTATCATTGGGTTCTGAAAGCGTTCAAACTGAATTTAGTTCAGCTTCTCTTATGTATTGATTTTAAATACATTTTTTATAGTTTATTTTAATCGATCATGGTCTGATTTTTATATTACTTTGATGACAATGAGTCAGGGAGCAATATCTGACACGTACCTGTGTATAGTTATCATGGTACTGTATATGACAGGCTTATAAGCAGTTATAAAACCCTGATTGATGAGCTTATTGCTTTTAAATCTTAAACAATGTAATTCCCTCGGAATGAAAGCTAAAAATTGTGGTTAAATATATTTTTGGTGTGATACACACTACTTGCTTTTTAGCAAGTCTGTTCAGAGCAATTTGACAGAAGCGATAAGACATTATTTTAATTACTTTTGTGCTTTACCGTCATCTTAGATTGAACTTGAATGTGACAATGCCTTAGTCAGAGGATTTGTAAACATTTCACATATAGTACAGAATGTGGTCAGTCTACCAATGTTGTCAGAAATGCAACAGTGATTTCAATACGAGCAGATTTTGCTTTATGAAGATATTTCTGATAATATGATGGAAATGTATTGCAAGAAATACTCACTAAGGGCTGGATTCAATACGTATCGTGGACGTATCAGGGATGTTAAAATGTAAAGGTCATTTCCAATTGAGCAGACATATGCAGCGTTTAACATGAATATAGTCTTTGCGAACGCGGGAACATTGAAATTTAAAAGCAATCAAGCTATAACACGGATTTTCCGTGAGATGGATTGACTTGCTATAACAATCAAGCAGTACCACCACAGACCTTCCGCGATACGGATTGAATTGAGCCCTAAGAAGTGTATCTCCTAGGAAGAAAAATACATTTTGTTTTTAAATGGTCCATTTCCTAAATCATTTTTGTTTTGTTGTACCCTTGTTAGGATTTGCCTGTCCAATATCCATTTTGAGGTATTCCAGATCTTTTTTAAGTTATGTGAATGTGAATGTTTATTTTGCCAAGGAATATAAGGACACTGCTGTGTTACACACTCTAAACACTGGAATGACATCCATAAATTGAAAAATGGTTTGGTTGGTAACCATTTTTTAAATGTTTAAAAAAAATATGTACTAACAATATTATATTTAGGGTTTTTAAATGCATACAATTTATTGTATGATTGATTGTAGTTATAACTATAAACTGTACTGTTAATGTATATTTCTACTATTTAACAACTTAGCAAAATACTCAAATATGCCTTTGATAATAACTATCTACTGTACATTACACCGCTGTATTGAGAGCATGGTTACAGTGCACCCTCAAGTCTGTGGAACTATGCAATGATCACAGTTGTAGCTCAGTATTGTAGCTCCTGTTTTGCCCAGAAGACATTAGACACATTAGGCTGGTCATCTATTATGTTGTAATGATTAATAAGAAGCGGCCAGCAGAATGATTTACATTGAAGTGAAGTGCCTTACAGTTGTTTTTTAATTTTTCCACAGACCTATGAGGACTACTATACACTGGGATGTTGTTGTTGTTTCTGGTGTTTGGTGCTTCATGTATGAAGTGTTGAACTGCAAGGTCCCTAAGGGAAGCAGTAGGAAAGGGCATTTTGTCAGACAGTAGAAGACCATGTTATGGGCCCCCCGTGACATGGCCTCTAACACTGGACTGTAAGAATGTCTCTCCAGGCCATCCGTTTTGTTTGGGATGTTTTTGATGCTAGATTTATTTATATATTTTTTTATGTCAGAATTCCACTCAGAGGGCAATAATCAAAATGTAGTTTTACTGAATTATCAGCTTCTTTTTTATGACCTATATTTTTGCTGAATGTAATGTACCTCAGTGTTGACTGCCAAAATGTGTTTCCAAATTCAAAGTCTAAAATATGTAAAGAAAGAAATAACATTTGTTTTTTGACAGCTTAGCTGATGTAGCTTTATGTATGGATGTTTCTTCCTTATTTATAGAACGATAACTTAAGAAGAATGGCAATCAGGCAGAAGGTTAAGCTAAGCACAAAATAGCCCATGCACTTAAAGGGGCATTCTCTGAAGTAACAATCCACTGCAGAATGGCCCTCATGGTCAAACTGACCCCAGGTCTGTCTGCTGATATCTAGACACAGGCCTGTCATTCACTCACTGCCCTTTGACTGAACCCAGGTCAGCATGTCACTGAATGCATAGAACTACCATGTCCGATAAAAGCAATGGTGACAGTTGATTTGAAGCGTATTATTTGTAAATCCACATTTTCATTTTGATCGGGCCCACTACCATGGCAGTTTGGGTATGCCACTAACATTTCAAAGAGCCATGTTTGTTCACACATTGAGCAAACTGTCAGCTCTACTCATTCTATTTATATAGTTCAGATCGACGCCTCTGCTGAGATTGCCACTGTAATCTGATGACGGCTCTGTTGCCAGGAGAGATGGAGGTAGTGATGGTCATAAACTGGTTAGGGATGGATCAGTGATGTCACGATCAAGCTCATTCATTGGAACTGAGTGTGAAAACTAGTGACAAATATGAAAGTCAATAAAATATTGTTACCGGTCTTTCTATGCTTTCTATCTATTTAAGTATTTCCCTAATTGTCTCTAAACATGAATGATGGGGAAATTACACTGTATACAATGAGGTTAATGAGAATACAGTACATAATGTTCAAAGACACACCAATATAATTAATATATACAGTGCTTTCAGAAAATATTCACACCCCTTGACTTTTTCCACATTTTATTGTGTTACAAAGTGGGATTAAAATGGATTGAATTGTAATTTTTGGTCAACGATATACACAAAATACTCTAATGTCAAAGTGGATGTTTTTTTGTACATTTGTAAAAAACATTCATGGGAATAAAACACTAATATACACTGAGTGTAAAAAACATTATGGACACCTTCCTAATATTGCGTTGCACCCCCTTTTGCCTTCAGAACAGCCTCAATTTGTTGGGAAATTGACTCTATAAGGTGTCAAAAGTGCTCCACAGGGATGCTGGCCCATGTTGACGTCAATGCTTCCCACAGTTGTGTCAAGTTGGTTGGATGTCCTTTGGGTGGTGGACCATTATGGATACACACAGGAAACTGTTGAGCATGAAAAACCCAGCAGCGTTGCAGTTCTTTACACACTTAAACCGGTGCACCAAACACCGTTCAAAGGCACTTAAATCTTTTGTCTTGCCCATTCACTCTCTGAATGGCACACATATACAATCCATGTCTCAATTGTCTCAAGGCTTAAAAATCCTTCTTTAAGTCTTTAAGAGCTTTCCACACATGGATTGTGCAACATTTGGCCATTATTTTTTAAAGAAATATTCAAACTCTATCAAATTGGTCGTTGATCATTGCTAGACAACCATTTTCAGGGCTTGCCATAGATTTTCAAGAATATTTAAGTCAAAACTGTATCTCGGCCACTCAGGAACATTCACTGTCTTCTTGTTGAAGCATCTCCACTGTAGATGTGGCTTTGTGTTTTAGGTTGTTGTCCTGCTGAAAGGTGAATTTATCTCCCAGTGTCTTGTAGAAAGCAGACTGAACCAGGTTTTCCTCTAGGAATTTGCCTGTGCTTAGCACCACTGCATTTATTTTTTATCCTGAAAAGTGGGCGGCTTAACGATTACAAGCATACCCATAACATGATGCAGCAACCACTATACTTGAAAATATGGAAAGTAGTACTCAGTAATGTGTTTTGCCTCAAACATAACACTTTGTATTCAGGACATGTTTTGGAATATTTTTTATTCTGTAAAGGCTTCCTCCTTTTCACTCTGTCAATTAGGTTAGTATTGTGGAGTAACTACAATGTTGTTGAACCATCCTCAGTTTCCTCCTATCACAGCCATTAAACTCTGTAACTGTTAATGTCACCATTGGCCTTATGGTGGAATCCCTGAGCAGTTTCCTTCCTCTCCGGCAACTGAGTTATGAAGGACGCCTGTATCTTTGTAGTGACTGGGTGTATTACTACACCGTCCAAAGTGCAATTAATAACTTCACCATGCTCAAGAGGATATTCAGTATCTGCTTTTTTACCAATAGGTGCCCTTCTTTGTGAAGCATTGGAAAACCTCCCTGGTCTTTGTGGTTGAATCTGTGTTTGAAATTCGCTTTTCGACTGAAGGACCTTTAGATAATTGTATCTGTGTGGTACAGAGATGAGGTAGTCATTCAAAAATCATGTTAAACACTTATTGCACACAGTGAGTCCATGGAACTTATGTGACCTGTTACGCACATTTTTACTCCTAAACTTATTTAGGCTTGCCATAACAAAAAGGTTGAAAGCTTAGTGACTCATGACATTTCAGCTTTTCATTTTTTATTAATTTGTAAACATTTCGAAAAACATAATTCCATTTTGACATTATGGAGTATTGTGTGTAGGCCAATTACCAAAGAAATCTCAATTGAATCTATTTTAAATTCGGCCAGTAACACAACAAAATTAGGAAAAAGTCAACAGATGTGAACACTTTCTGAAGGCACTGTATATTATTCATATTTAGACATCAAGTAAATGTGTGTTGACTGAAACATATTGAATTTGAAACACAGTATTTCATCTTCACCAGCTCGTCATGGCGTCAGTGTATTCAGTGTGGATATTGTTATCTCCAGATGTCAAGAAGAACCAAGTTCATCACACCAGATCTTGAAAGCCTGGCACAGGATTTCATCACTGATTTCATGGAAGATTTCTGTAGAGATGAGACAGAATCTACAGTATAGTTAATGAGCTTGCTTGTTTAGGTTATTACAAAACACATACTGTATGGAGTATCTAGGAATGTTTTGAGACTGACATAAAAAGGCAGCCTGATGGTGTTCCTAAAGGAAAGATGTCCAGACCTGCACATCCCAGTCCTGTGGGAAGAGGCATCCTCAGGGACCCTGCAGAGTGCTTCAGTCGTTCGCTCAGAGACTTCTGCACCAGGGCCAGAGTGCAGTCCTGGTGCCACACAGGCAGCTCCAAACCCACCATGCAGTGGCTGATCCGGGCCTTCTCCTCTCCTGTCAGGAGCCCTTTCTGGTGGGCCACGTACACCATGAAGGACATGTCAATGTTCACCGCCTCCCCGTGGAGCAGAGCAGGCAGCACTTTCTGCAAAGGAGCATAAAAAGGTTCATTCCAAAGGTAAAGTTATACTGTATGCACATTTGTCGAATTATCTTCACTTGTCAAATATATATCTGATCATTCACACCTTCCCTGATATCTTTCTCCCCATCCATACACCTTTTTTATCGTTCACTAGTATCAACTCAGTGATCAAATCTTTACCATTTCTAGCTCAGGGCTGACTAGATGGCCAAAGTCCACCAGTCTGTCCAGGTCATCCTCCCACAGATTGGGAGCCAACTCCTCTAGCATGGTTTCTATGGCAATCCGCATGGACGAAGAGGCAGCATCTTCCAGGTCACAGCAGCCACTGATCTTGTCATGGGATTGGAAACTTGAGTCCAATAGGTACTTGCCTTTAGTCTCCAGGAGCTCAAACAGGCCCCTGTGTTTCATCAGAGCCATCTAGAACACAACAAATGATGGCTGATTTATTAGCTCCATACAGAGTTTGGAAGTAAGCCACTATCAATGGGGTGATTTAGGCTTGTAAAAAGTGTTTAACTTTCTTCCTTCATATGTGTTAATTAGTAATAGTGATTAGTATAGTGTATTAGACATGTAATAGACAGCAAACAAATACAACCACACCTTGCTGTTAAGACAGCAAACAAATACAACCACACCTTGCTGTTAAGACAGCAAACAAATACAACCACACCTTGCTGTTAAGACAGCAAACAAATACAACCACACCTTGCTGTTAAGACAGCAAACAAATACAACCACACCTTGCTGTTAAGACAGCAAACAAATACAACCACACCTTGCTGTTAAGACAGCAAACAAACACAACCACACCTTGCTCTTAAGGGATGTTTGTCCAAAAGAACTGTTGTCTAGATATGCCTAAAATGCACAGCAACAGTCTCAGTCCTTTTAGAAAGATGACATGCTCAGTTTGTCATGTGTTAGGGTGCTTTCAGGTATTCAACCCACATGCATACTGTACCCATGCTGCAATGATGAGTACCTTTAACATTTCTGCCATTCCATTAGAAACCTGCCTGCGAGGAACAGTTTGGATGAAGGTCCGGTCTAAAAATGTTGCGACCGGAGGTATGTAACTCCCCAGCTTGTTCTTACCATTGGCAAAGTTGACTCCAGTTTTGGCCCCCACACTGGCATCAATGTAGGAAAGCAGGGTGGTCGGGACACGGATATAGGGGGTTCGCCTCCGGTAGAGAGAAGCAGCTAGGCCCACCACATCCAGACACACCCCGCCTCCAATAGCAATGATGGGCTCAGAGCGCCTGTCTATGCCAAACTTGTGGACCTCCTCCAGAATCCTGGTCACAAGCTCCATGGACTTGTTCTCCTCTGTAGTGGGCAGTGGGAGGATCCTATAAAGAACATTTCTGGCCTCAAAATACCTGGTGACCTGGGAGCCATAGAGCTGATTGACTGTCTCATCAATGATAATGAAGCGTTTGATGGGCTTGGTGTTGCTTCTGAAGGCCTTGAGCTCATCCTGGTCCTCTATATGACCACATAGCAGTGTGTCATTCCCAACATCCAGCAGGTTGTGGCATTGGATCACTCTGTAGGTGAACACAATAGGGCTGACCACTGTCCAGGAGAGGCCATGTTCTGAGGTGCTCTGGAAACTGCATGAGGAGCCAGCAGAAATGGTAAGTGATCACAACAACTGTCATAGTGGCAGGTTTGAATGGCTTGACTATAAATACTGTACATACTAACCCTGCTTTGATGTTGAGTCCCTGTATACAAACGTCCCCCACCAGGGAGGCCTAGGAGCTATGGGCACACTATCTTAGTTAACAACCAACTGGTACACTCCCTAGGAGCTATGGGCACACTATCTTAGTTAACAACCAACTGGTACACTCCCTAGGAGCTATGGGCACACTATCTTAGTTAACAACCAACTGGTACACTCCCTAGGAGCTATGGGCACACTATCTTAGTTAACAACCAACTGGTACACTCCCTAGGAGCTATGGGCACACTATCTTAGTTAACAACCAACTGGTACACTCCCTAGCACTACATGTATTGTTCAACTGACTGAGATTGTTCTAAGAACTTTTTCATGTTTGAAAATTACATGTTCATTCAATAGAAGGGAAATGCTATGGGCAGTAAAATTACACCGAATTATGCTAATCTGTATGCGGGGGTTGTTTGAGAAAAATGTGATTTACAGCCCTAACAATCCATTATTTCGCCATATCAAGCTCTGGAAACGCTTCATTGATGCTGTATTCCTTCTATTCCAGGGCACAGCAGAGGAACTTCATCAATTCCATTCCATCAATACAAGCAGTGAACATCTGCAATTCACCTTCACTTTTGATGTGAATTAAAGACGTTTTCGTGACATTTTGATAAAGAGGGAGTGTTGTGGCTTTAGCACAGACCTATACAGAAAGCCAACGGACAGGAATTCACTGTTACGTGGAGATTGCTTGCACCCTACACCCCTGATAAAGAGCCTCCTTATCAGCTAATACAGTCACATACGCAGGATCTGTAGTACACAGAGTGACTGACAAACAAGCCGCTTGTCTGGATGAGCGTTTCAGACAACGGAGTTACCCAGAGGAATCGCTGCATGATGCAAGGGACCTTTACAAAATTACCACATTTTTCACAAAGGAAAGTGGGTGTAGTCCGTGATTGGTGGAAATAAAGCTGTTAGCTTAGTCATTGAAATAGGCTACTTTTGCTCCTCATATCTTCACAGAAAATTGTTTACATTTCGCTCCCCTTTTAGCCAACATTTAATCAATGCAGGCACACTTTTAGCAAGCTATTTATACTAAATCAGTTGTCCCTGTCCCTGCCCCTGCCTGGAGCCAGGCCCAACAGATGCAGCTTCAGACTCAGCAGCCCGGTCTCCCCATCCCCATACCCCTGAACCAGCCCTGTCTCCCCATCCCCATCCCCATACCCCTAAACCAGCCCTGTTTCCCCATCCCCATACCCCTAAACCAGCCCTGTCTCCCCGTCCCCATACCCCTAAACCAGCCCTGTCTCCCCGTCCCCAGCCCCTAAACCAGCCCTGTCTCCCCGTCCCCATACCCCTAAACCAGCCCTGTCTCCCCATCCCCATCCCCACCCCCCTGAACCAGCCCTGTCACCCCATCCCCATAGCCCTGAACCAGCCCTGTCACCCCATCCCCATACCCCTGAACCAGCCCTATCTCCCTATCCCCATACCCCTAAACCAGCCCTGTCTCCCTATCCCCATACCCCTAAACCAGCCCTGTCTCCCCGTCCCCATACCCCTAAACCAGCCCTGTCTCCCCGTCCCCATACCCCTAAACCAGCCCTGTCTCCCCGTCCCCAGACCCCTAAACCAGCCCTGTCTCCCCGTCCCCATACCCCTAAACCAGCCCTGTCACCCCATCCCCATACCCCTGAACCAGCCCTGTCACCCCATCCCCATACCCCTGAACCAGCCCTATCTCCCTATCCCCACCCCCCTGAACCAGCCCTGTCACCCCATGCCCATAGCCCTGAACCAGCCCTACTCCCAACTGAAGAAGGAGGTGAGCAGCATTGTGTTGAATGACATGTCGGTTGGCATAATTACATGTACTGCAATGCATTGAGGACAGGAATGTGATTCTCCAGTCAGGAAAAATCTCACTTGACACAGAGGCAGCCAATATCAGAGCCTTAAAGGAAGAGGCTCTTAGAGATGAATGGAAGTCTCTCCTGTCTGAGGCAACACGGATTGCTACGCAAATAGATGTTGCGCCTCCATTTAGCAAGGAACACAGCCGCCAGAGGAAAAGGAAGAGATTCCATGATGAGACCTCTCAAGAGGTCAGGACAGTGCAGCAATGGTGTTTCAGAACACAGTGTTTTTTTACTGCTATGGACAACATCATATGTGATACTAACTTGTCCCCTCTTGGTCTCCTGAATGCAATTTGTAAGATGCAGCTGCAAAGCATTTTTGGAGAAGATTTTGCACACTGCCTGTGACTGTTGCTGGTGGCGAGAGAGCTTTCAGTAAGATAAAACTGATTCAGAAAAACTATTTGATGTCCACTATGTCCCAGGACAAGCTTTGCAGTCTTGCCATACTGTCCATTGAAAGTCAGTTAGCTAGAAAGCTGGACTTTAAAGACTTGATCAGTGACTTTGCTGGTAAGAAGGCTCTTGGTGAGTAAGGCTGAACAAGGGCCAATGATAACTGTTTAATGGCATGGCTATGGATATTGGATCACTACAAACGATGCCCACAGGCTGAGAACAAGACTGAGAACAGACTGAGAACAAAATATATCTCAAAGTAATGGCTGGATTGCCATAACATTTGTTGTACACAATCAAGACCCCAAGTGGAAGAAACCTATTGATTTGGTGACCCCTTGACCTTTCCTCTAGCGCTACCATCAGGCCTTTTCATTTCCATTTTGTTTTCCATTTTCCACTTTAACAGCTGATTATTTTCTATTTGGTATGTATACTTAGTTAAAAAATCTGCTGCGGATTTTATTATTTTGTTTGTTATATCATTCTATAGATGATGATGTTAATTTATTTTAATTGAAGAGGTTCATGTATATTTAAGTTACATTTATTTTAAGTTATTCATTCATGTTAAGAGAATTTTCCATTCAAGATTTTTACCATTTAAATTACATCTAGACTGTAAAATATGGACTTTAGCACAATTCTTATAGAGGGTATCAGTCTTGCATCAAATACTGAATTCCACTGTATGCAGAATGTTGCATGCACGTCTGCACAGTGTTATATATTCACAGCTCACTGTCAGTAAATATCAGACGTTAAATATTGGACTACAAGAGAGTTGCAAGCCTGCAAAGGTGGAGTTATTTAAAGCTTTGAATGGGTCGATTGGGTTCTGTTGGTGGGTGGTTACAGCAATTGCGCAGGGTTGATGTGGTGGTGAGGAGTCTTTTCATGTGGCCCAAAATCCCTAGCGGCGCCCCTGCCCCTGACAAACGAGTTCAGTGCCTTCTTCAATACTCCCCACTTCGCAAACAGTTCGACCACATCATTAAAAAACACTGGCACATCTTGATCACTGATCCACAACTGGAAAAGATGTTGAAAGAACCCTCACGAGTAGGTCTTCAGACACGCCCCAAACATCAGCCAACTGGTGGTGAGGTCTGATCTTCCAACGGTGCCACGTAGCACCTTCCGAGACAATGTGCTAGACAGTAATTACATATGTGATAGATGTAGGCCTACTCAGTGTAACTTTACGAACAAATGCACCACGTTCAATCATCCTGTCACGGGCAAGGGCATTAAGATTAAGGGCATCATTTTACGTCTTCCACAAAATATGTGGTATACCTGATCCAGTGTATTGGTGGTCTGTGCTATGTAGGGAAAATGAAACGAGCTGTCTAAACAAGGAAAGCAGAACACGTGAGTAATATCAGGACTTTTGACCAGAGAAACCCTGTGGCTGCACATTTCATGGAGGCTCGTCACATCATCAGCTCTCTGAGATACATTGGAATCAATCATGTTAAGACTCAAAGGATGGGGGGAGATACCGATAATCTATCACTGAGAAGAGAACTGCATTTGATTCACAGTTTGACCGCCATGTCTCCTAAAGGTCTGAACCAAAACACCGTTCTAAAATGCAAGTGGTTTCATTGACAGAAATGGAAATATTAGTAAGAAAGAGCGGGGATTTAAAGATACAACAACTATCATGGGTTACTAATATAATTAGGATAATGCCTTTGGCTGCTAGACAATGAAAGAAAGTTTAAATAAAACCAATAGAACAGGAGAATGCATATGAGGAAGTCTATAAAATAATTGCCTCCACGTTTCTATGTTTGGATTTTAGCTATAGGCTACTTTGAAGCAAGGTAAGCTTGCCTCATATTATGAATTCAAACGTCCAGGTTTCAAACAATTAAGTAACAGGACACATAGTGATGCTAATGACAGGCCTAAGCGTCTCAAATCAAATCAAATTGTATTTGTCACATACACATAGTTAGCAGATGTTAATGCAAGTGTAGCGAAATGCTTGTGCTTCTAGTTCCGACAATGCAGTAATATCCAACAAGTAATCTAACTTAACAATTTCACAACAATTACCTTATACACACACAAGTGTAAAGTCTTCCGGTAGATGGAAAGTCTTTCCTGAAACCTCAATTAAATGTTAACTAGCTACAAAGTAGCCTATGCCTACCTATCAGAAGGATATCATGATGATTATTTCCATCAATCCAGTGTGCCATTTCTTTTGAAAACTCCATCTCATGTGCTACAGAAACACTGATAATCAAACAATGGTGCTAGGTGCCTGAATGAAATGTCTTAGATTTTCCCCAGACCTCAAAAGTGGTATCCTGATGTGGTTTAAGCATTGTTATGGACTTAGAACATACAATGTTGTTGTTTTTCTGAAAATAACAAAAACCTGGAGAAATAGGGGAAAATAGAAAACCTGTGAATTTCTGACTCCGTTTATGTTTCAATAGTACTGTAGTAGGCCTACTACACAGCACAGCTTGGGTTGCCCTGAATGAAAGATCAATATGGGATTGATCATTTTAAATCATTCTGACCCTTACAAAAAAAGATTGCAGTCAAAGTGCAGGATTACTGCAGTACACTATAGTATAACTGTAGTTGGATTGCAGTATATCTGCAGTATGCTGCAAATACTGCATCCAAAATAATAAAAAATTCAGGTAGGGCGTCTTTCCTTCGTGGGTGGGCCGGTCGGAAACATTTTGGCAAAATTAGAGTTTTCCCATTTCTCCAGGCACCTCTAAAACACTGGATTTGTCCTGCCATCCAGGCCTCCACTTGGTCATTTTGTACATATGTATATATTATATTTTCTGTAACTACTACAGTATATGTACCCATCTCATTGATGTCAAATTATTAGAGGTACATGCAGCTTACCGATCATTGTACCTGTACACAGCTCATCTGTAAATAGGACACCCAACTACCTCATCCCCATATTGTTATTTTTTTTCCTCGCTCTTTTGCACCCCAATATCTCTACTTGCACATCATCATCTGCACATCCATCACTCCAGTGTTAATGCTAAATTGTAATTATTTCACCACTATGGCCTATTTATTGCCTTTACCTCCCTAACCTTATTATTTTTTGCACACACTGTACATAGATTTTTCTATTGCGTTATTGACTGTACGTTGTTTATCTCATGTGTAACTCTGTGTTGTTGTTTTTGTCGCACTGCTTTGCTTTATCTTGGCCAGGTCGCAGTTGTAAATGAGAACTTGTTCTCAACTGGCCTACCTGGTTAAATAAAGGCTAAATAAACACTTTTTTTTTTTTTACTTAAATAGTTTTTGAAATAAGTCTCTGTAATTATATCTACAGACACTGTGCGTCCTGCATGGGAGGATATTCCAACAGTTTGCAACATAATATAGTGGGGATTTGTTGGGGTGGTGTCTGTCAGTGGGCCGAACGCGGACCGGTGGGGGGTTGGGTCCGACGGTTGGCGGCGGAAACTCTGGATGCGCCCTTCTCGCGGATCTCCCCAGCTATGGCGTTCGCTGGCCTCACACATTGTAGATGGGGAGGTCTCCCCTACGCTCACTAGACTTGAGGCGGAGACTAAACCCATTGGCCCCGCAGTGATAGAGTATTGCATGGATCTGGCTCATGCCTTACGAAATGGGGAGAGGTATCTCCAGCTTGTCTGGGGAGGGATTCCTACATCTGATGTGGGTAGTACCATCCACGCTCATTGATTTGCTGCGGAACCATAAAATGGACGGAAGAAGCCTAGGTTCCCACAAATCCCTGAATGTCAACTTGATGAAATTCAAAGGACCGTACCCACCTGTCGCGGTCGCACTCAAATCACCCGTGGGGTGACTGTGACCCCCTCATGTCAAAGTGAGGAATATTGATGAAGCGCTGGTAAAGCATGGTTCCTATGGCTCTGTCCCGGAGGGCTGACTGTGCAAGCAAATGATTGAAAGGGGATGATTATTTTCTGTTGCTTCTTCCGACACCCGGTCGATGGTGCCGCTAGATACTGCAATGGGTATTTGGTTGTCAAGCCTATAAATATTGCGCTGGCACTTGATGTTGATTGGGTGTAAAAACCCAGTTAAAGTCCGCTGAAGGTTAGTAGCGGCAACTGATGTCCAGTTTGTAGGACAAAAAAAGCCTCTGATGATACCACCTGGCGTGACTCTAATGGATGCCAATTTGATGATATCTGACCATAGCATGCTACCCTTTGTGACCCCCTCATGTCAAAGTGGGGAAAGTCGGTGAAGCGGGGGTAAACGGCGGGACATAATTAATAGTCTCTTGAGGTATCTTGCACAGATATTTGTAAATTATTTTGTACATAATGTTTCTGCCACCGTACGTATCGTACGGCATAAAAGAGCTTCTGGATATCAGGACAGCGATCACTCACCTCGGATTAGACAAAGATTTTTTTCAACAAAAAAGCAAGACACATGATATTCTCCTAACACCGGGCAGGGCCGACATCCCAGTTATTCGCAAGAGGAAGCGACGCAGGTACAGAGGACGGATGCCTCGTCAGGACCCGCAGAAGGCGAGCCGGGTGCCTCGTCAGGACCCGCAGAAGGCGAGCCGGGTGCCTCGTCAGGACCCGCAGAAGGCGAGCCGGGTGCCTCGTCAGGACCCGCAGAAGGCGAGCCGGGTGCCTCGTCAGGACCCGCAGAAGGCGTGTAGGAAAGTCTGCCGTTACCGTCAATATTACTCGCCAACGTGCAATCATTGGACAATAAACTAGATGAGGTACGATCACGAATATCCTACCAACAGGAAACATCAAAAACTATAATATCCTATGTTTCACAGAATCATGGCTGATTGACGACATGGATATTCAGCTAGCGGGATACACGCTGCACCGGCAGGATAGAACAGCACAGTCTGGTAAGTCGAGGGGGGGGGCAGTCTGTGCATATTTGTAAACAACAGCTGGTGCACGAAATCTAAGGAAGTCTCTAGATTTTGCTCGAGTATATTGTATATTGTAAGAGTATATTGTGATAAATTGCAGGCCACACTATAGCCTAGAGAGTTCTCGGCTATAATTTTCGTGGCTGTTTATTTACCACCACAAACAGATGCTGGCACTAAGACCGCACTCAGTCAGCTGTATAAGGAAATAAGCAAACAGGAAACCACTCACCCAGAGGCGGCGCTCCTAGTGGCCGGAGACTTTAATGCAGGCAAATTTAAATCAGTTCTACCAAATCTCTATGTTAAATGTGCAACCAGAGGGAAAAAAATCTAGATCACCTGTACTCCACACACAGAGACGCGCACAAAGCTCTCCCTCGCCCTCCATTTGGTAAATCCAACCACAACTCTATCCTCCTGATTCCTGCTTACAAGCTAAAATTAAAGCAGGAAGCACCAGTGACTCGGTCTATAAAAAAGTGGTCAGATGAAGCAGATGCTAAACTACAGGACTGTTTTGCTAGCACTTACTGGAACATGTTCCGGAATTCTCCCGATGACATTGAGGAATACACCACATCAGTCACTGGCTTTATCAATAAGTGCATCGAGGACGTCGTCCCCACAGTGACTGTATGTACATACTCCAACCAGAAGCCATGGATTACAGGCAACATTCGCACTGAGCTAAAGGTGCCGCTTTCAAGGTGCGGGACTCTATAACCTTTACAAGAAAGGTTACAAGAAATCTCGCTATGCCCTGCGACGAACCATCAAACAGGCAAAGCGTCAATACAGGGCTAAGATTGAATCATACTACACCGGGTCCGACGCTCGTTGTATGTTGCAGGGCTTGCAAACTATTACATGCTACAAAGGGAAGCACAGCCGCGAGCTGCCCAGTGACACGAGCCTACCAGACGAGCTAAATCACTTCTATGCTCGCTTCGAGGCAAGCAACACTGAGGCATGCATGAGAGCATCAGCTGTTTCGGACGACTGTGTGATCACGCTCTCCGTAGCCGACGTGAGTAAGACCTTTAAACAGGTCAACATACACAAGGCTGCGGGGCCAGACGGATTACCAGGATGTGTGCTCCGGGCATGTGCTGACCAACTGGCAGGTGTCTTCACTGACATTTTCAACCTGTCCCTGATTGAGTCTGTAATACCAACATGTTTCAAGCAGACCACCATAGTCCCTGTGCCCAAAAACACAAAGGCAACCTGCCTACATGGCTACAGACCCGTAGCACTCACGTCCGTAGCCATGAAGTGCTTTGAAAGGCTGGTAATGACTCACATCAACACCATTATCCCAGAAACCCTAGACCCACTCCAATTTGCATACCGTGCAAACAGAACCACAGATGATGCAATCTACATTGCCCTCCACACTGCCCTTTCCCACCTGGACAAAAGGAACACCTATGTGAGAATGCTATTCATTGACTACAGCTCAGCGTTCAACACCATTGTACCCTCAAAGCTCATCATGTAAAAACGTTTGAGATGGAAATGGACAAACTGAAAGGTGTGCAATATAGAAGGGTAGGTAGTGGACATTCTGAACCTTGTTTGGAGTCAGTAGGTCACATGACCAAGGACCTATTTAAATTGAAAGTTTGAAAAATTTATGTAAAATCGTGTGAGATGAAAATGGACAAACTAAATGGTGTGCAATGTGTAGGCCCAATGAGTGTACATTCTGAACCATGTTTGAAGTCAGTAGATCCCATGATCAAGGAGCTATTGAAAATTGAAAGTTAGAAAAATTCATGTAAAATCGTGTGAGATGAAATGGACAAGCTAAAGAGCGTACAATGTGTAGGCCCAATGAGTGGACATTCTGAAGTCACATGACCAAGGAGCTATTGAAATTCAAATGTAAAACAAGTTTGTACTTTGTTTATGCTCCCTAACTAATTCAACTAAGAATACAAAATGTTGCTCACATTTCCACATGTTTATTAGCTTTTCAAAGCGAATTAATGTCCAAATCGTGAAAATAAGACATGTGCAATGTTGTGCGCAATTTTTCCAACATCATGACAGATATTTGGAGTCTGTGGCTCAAGTGGTTTGAAAGCTATTGAGGTTTGAAAGCGCGAATATCCGTTAAATATCCAGTCTTTACCTTGGTCGAAGATTGTTGTTAGTAAAGTAGTGAATTGGGGGCATAAACAGTGTGCGGGCCTTCCTTATCCCAGCACCTAAATTAAGGATGTGCGTATGGCCACAAACTTTTCTATAAATACGCACTTAACATCTAAAGTCTTTAATGCACACAATATTATAACACTTACACTGTCAACAAGAACATAGACTCCCGGTAGGTTAGTTGGGATGCAAAATAAAGGTGTATGTAGAGACAAAATTACAAACTGTTAAACAGCTTTTTTACTGGTGATCTACTAGTCTACTGTACACCGACGAAATGTCAGCTGTGCCCAAAATAGAAAGATATCCCATGTCTTCCAGTCAACCGAATCATTTATGAAAAGGACCTCTGACTCACATTGAGGCAACAAATATAAAAAAAATCTTGTGAGATTTAAAATATTCCCTCTTCTAAAATAACATATATTGTTTAAATCAACATGAATCAAAAGTATTAACTCATTTGATTCCTAAGATTTGGAACCAGAAGAATACTCCCTTTCTCTTTGCCCTGCCATTCAGCAAGATGATCTGTCATGCTTATGAGATGTGTTATATCTTTCCACAAAAAAAATACACAAAATGTAAATACAAAGTAGAACATACTACTCACATTTTAGCAGCTGATAACCGTCCCTCCTTCTGAGTCTGTCCGCCAGTCTGTCTGTTCCATGCCCCGTTCACTTGCAGCAGGCTGTACTCTGTTTGTTGGCTCGTGTCACTATCAGAGTTTTCATGTGATTGCATGACCTGAGTATTTACTGAGTGGGATACAGTTGGTTCTGTCATTTTGGAAGGATATGCAGTGCGTCCCAATTCTCTACCTTTCTCCTGTAGTGTGCACTCGGTCACTCCTCCCCTTGTAACTAGGGGGGTGGGAATGAAACCAAATATAGACATCAATATTGTTGGCTGTTTATGTGACAGGTTTAAGGCTGAAAAATCAATCATGAAGAAGCAGGTGTTTTTAGGCACAATCTGTTTATTTCTGTTCATGGTTACAGAACTGAAGCGTTTGCGGAATGGAGCATTTTGGTGGTTAATATTTAATGGGGCTCAATAGGGGGATCATTATTAAGCACTCTATACCTCAGTTAACACTCTCTTTAGCCACAGTGTCCATCTTTGTAAACATATTCATGTTCCCTCTGAAACTAAGAAATGGGACATCTCTAGTTATTGATATTTTGATAGAACAAACATTGACAAGGTGCATGTTTTGTCCTTTTAGGCCTTCATATCAAAAGGAGTAATTTGATTGAGGGGATCTTTTCATCGGTAGCAGACTTCAGAGATCTCCATGGCGAGTTCCAGTAACTCGGCTCCCTCTTGACAGGAGTTGCAGCAGCTGCAGTCCAGTTCTACACTGCAGTTGCACCAGCCACTGGCCCGCTCCTGCTCCCTGGACGCGTTGAGGTATTTGAACGAGGGGAAACAGCGGCTTACAGCTCTCTCACATGTGTCTGGCACCATGACTACGATGTCATAGAACCGGCAGTAGAGGCAGGCCAGCAGAATGGCAGCACAATCATCTGGGGACAGGGAGAGAAATATTAAATCAGTGAAATAGTTGCTACCACACGGCAGGTGGTACCGGATCGTTAAGTCTAGGTCCAAAAGGCTCCTTGGCAGCTTCTACCCCCAAGCCATGAGACTGCTGAACAATTAATCAAATGGCCACCCGGACTATTTACATTGACCCCCCAATTTGTTTTTACACTGTATCTACTCGCTGTTTGTTACCTATGCATAGTCACTTTACCCCTACCTACTTTACTGTGACTAACCTGTACTCCTGCACATTGACTTGTTACCGGTACCCCCTGTATATAGCCTCGTTATTGTTATTTTATTGTGTTCATTTTTATTTTTTACTTTAGTTTATCTAGTAAACATTTTCTAAATACTTTTTCTTGAACTGCATTGTGGGTTAAGTGCTTGTATGTAAGCATTTCACAGTAAGGTCCTGTTGTATTCGGCGCATGTGACAAATACAATTTGATTTGATGTTACATCACACTAGAGGAAGGCTGCAGATGTAAGTACTAGTAGAGCCCAAATGTTTGTATGACTATACAGATGATACTGCATTATCAACAATGGGTGTTATATTTCTGGCTTTTCAACTTGTCAGACTTGAAATCGTTACGATAATGGAATTACACTCTAGACAAAATTCACCATTGAAGCTTAATTTTCAGAAAGGAGGAGCAACAATACCCCCGGCGTCAGGCTGATGAGATTCGAAGGAGGAGAAGTGATCGCTACTGTTGTTGATGTGCTTGTTGGAACACAGTGAGAAACTGGATCCGCCCCACTCCCGGCCTCCCATGGGATCTTGAGAGCTGAGGTCAGTATCTACCTTGTCTGGGTCGTGCTCAGAGATGGTGCTCAGCCTCCGCACTCCACTCACCACAACCTTGTTGCTGCTCATCACCCCAGAATTTGTGGGCCGAGACATGTCTCCTTTAAATACAGTATAGTACATTAAGTCATCTTCATGATTCCCTACAAATATAGCTCCAAAAACCTTAGGTCACTCTGAAATTAGGGGACTCAACCAGGTGAGTAAACATGTTAAGTGAATGTATTCGGCTACTGTAGGCCAGTATTGTAGATATGGATATGTAGCTGTAACACCCCGGCATGTGTGCTCATCAGTAGAGATACTTGGTAACATTATCAAAACATTTCTGTTTGTTAATTATTCAACATGCCTCTGAGAGGAGAGACTCACCAAGCAGGGCGTGTATACAGGCTGAAAGTCCCAGTTTAATGAGGGGGAAACTATTGATTTTTTTCAGCTTTTATTGGGATCCACTTTCCTCCCATGAACATGACCATAAGGAAATGTACAGATAGACCTTTAAATAATACAAGTCTGCAGCAGTCAACGTAGAATGGGACTGCGTTTTCTTAGCTTTAGCACTCTTGCAATTGGGATATACACTGAGTGTGCAAAACATTAGGAACACCTTCCTAATATTGAGTTGCACCCCCTTTTGTCCTCAGAACAGACTCAATTCGTTGGGGCCATGGACTCTACAAGATGTCGAAAGCATTCCACAGGGATGCTGGCCCATGTTGACCCCAATGCTTCCCACAGTTGTATCAAGTTGGCTGGATGTCCTTTGGGTGGTCGACCATTCTTGATACACAGTCTTTCAGATGGGACGGTAAACGGGAGTCCTAACTCTCTGTGGTCACTAAAGATCCCATGGCACTTATCGTAAGAGTAGGGGTGTTAACCCCGGTGTCCTGGCTAAATTCTCAATTTTGCCCTCATACCATCATGGCCACCTAATAATCTGCAGTTTACAATTGGTTCATTCATCCCCCTCCTCTTCCCTGTGATTATTCCCCATGTCGTTGGTGTAAATGAGAATGTGTTCTCAGTCAACTTACCTGGTTAAATAAGGGTTCGAATTTTTTAAAATATATATATATAAAAACACAGGAAACTGTTGAGCGTGAAAAACCCAGCAGCGGTGCAGTTCTTGACACACTCAAACCGGTGCACCTGGCACCTACTAACATACCCCGTTCAAAGGCACTTAAATCTTTTTTTCTTGCCCATTCACTCTCTAAATGGCACACATACACAATTCATGTCTCAATTGTCTCAAGGTTTAAAAATCCTTCTTTACCCTCTCCCCCCCTTCATCTACACTGACTGAAGTGGATTAAATAGGGATTATATCTTTTTACCTGGATTCACCTGGTCAATCTATGTCATGTAAAGAGCAGGTGTTCCTAATGTTTTATACACTCAGTGTATTCCACTCTATGATACCTGGACACTACCATTACCCAGCAAATACAAAGATGACCCTCACCAGACAAATAGATCTTTAAAACCTCTGCTCTTTTTCTATACACAAGCTCTCACAAATAGGTTAGTCAGCCCGTAAACAAACACAACTGTTGAAACGACTTACCCTCCAGAAAAGGACTCTGGTCCCTCCCCGCCTTGACATGATCTGGTTCATTGTTAGAGGTCCTTGGTTGTGTGGTCATCTGAAGAGTTGAATAAAATTACCACATGCCAATGCAACCTAATAATATAACTTATACGCCTAAATAATATTTGATAATCACATTCCATGTATGCATAATAATGGTAAGATGATACTTATTCAATATGATCAACTTTACCGGAAACAAACTTCTGGAAGGCCGACAAAAAAATGTATTTCCCTTTGTTCACAAATAGAAAGAACCATCCAATACTTGTAAAGCCTCTGGACCTTCCTGTGTGGATGAAGCGCAGCTTGCATTTCAGTGCTCTGTAAACTTGCAGGACAAGACACACCCCATATTGATCCGGGCCATAGCCAATCAGGCAGCGCAAAAACATTTGACAGGATGATCTTTGGTCAAGTATAATCATATTTTATCACTCCAACGACCCCAGTCTAGTGAGCCAGATAGCCTACATAGATGCCATTATAGGATACCAATCTCTGTGCAGTGTTTACACATACAGGCTGGTTGATGATATGGTCTGAACTGAATGAGGCGAGTACATTCAGTTATTCAATTATAAAAAATATTCCAGATATATAGCAAAGGGCATGTGTATATAGATTTTGTGTAGGCCTGTCTCACACTTGAATCTTCTCTTTGTGCCAGACCGGGTTCAAACACCCTTCAGATTAATTTCTCTGGTTGCATCTGTATTTCTACTTCTCTAGGGTTATTATTGCTTGGATAACCTTATTGCTATTATGTATTGATTTGTCTTTATGCAGTGCAGACTTTACAGAACGCTGAAAGAATTATCACTGAATTACAATAATTCGCAATGATAAGGTTTGTTTGTGTCAATTAATCCAGTAAGCGATGGGTTTCCAACTGGCAAATTCATTCATTTATACAGTAGACGCTTCTCCTGACAAACAGAGTTGGCTTCTTCTTCACATTGCCTGTCATCCATTAGATATACACATATTGACCACTGAAGTATGGTCATTACCACACTGTTAAAACCAACTCAGGTCATAACTCAAACCTGCACATAAACACAATGATGAATACTACAAATTGTATATTCACCACACAGACACTTTAGATACAGCATTTATTACAGACAGCTTTTAGCGCACAAATCTGGCAATATACAATACAATGGTAAATAAGACCAAAAAGCAATGTTTGGGCCAGTGGGGAAAAAATTAGATTAGGAGGCTACACAAATAATTATATCCCAACAGAGGTTATACATACACTACCATTCAAAAGTTTGGGGCCACTTAGAAATGTCCTGTTTTTTAAAAGAAAAAGCACATTTTTTTTGTCCATTACAATAACATCAAATTGATCATAAATACAGTGTAGACATTGTCAATGTTGTAAATGACTATTATAGCTGGAAATGGCTGATTTGTAATGGAATATCTAGAGGCCCATTATCAGCAACCATCACTCCTGTGTTCCAATGGCACGTTGTGTTAACTAATTCAAGTGCATCATTTATCAAGAGGACATGTACATTAGAGTGTCTAGTTTGAGAAACAGACACCTCACAAGTCCTCAACTGGCAGCTTCATTAAATGGTACCCGAATAACACCAGTCTCAAAGTCAACAGTGAAGAGGCGACTCTGGGATGCTTTCCTTTTTATTGACCAATCTGATGTATGGCTTTTTCTTTGCAACTCTGCCGAGAAGGCTAACATCCCGGTGTCGCCTCTTCACTGTTGAGATTGAGACTGGTGTTTTGAGGGTACCATTTAATGAAGCTGCCAGTTGAGGACTTGTGAGGTGTCTGTTTCTCAAACCTCCCACTCCTCTTTCTATTCTGGTTAGGGACAGTTTGTGCTGTTCTGTGAAGGGAGTAGTACACAGCGTTGTACAAGATCTTTAGTTTCTTGGCAATTTCTCACATGGAATAGCCTTCATATCTCAGAACAAGAATAGACTGATGAGTTTCAGAAGAAAGTTTTGTTTCTAGCCATTTTGGGCCTGTAATAGAACACACAAATGCTGATGCTCCAGATACTCAACTAGTCTAAAGAAGGCCAGTTGTATTGCTTCTTTACCTGTTTCTTTCAGCTGTGCTAACATAATTGTAAAAAGGGTTTTCTAATGATCAATTAGCCTTTTAAAATGATAAACTTGAATTAGCTAATACAACTTGCCATTGGAACACAGGAGTGATGGTTTCTGATAGTGGGCCTCTGTACGCCTATGTAGATTTTCCATAAAGACTCTGCTGTTTCCAGCCACAATAGTAATTTCAACATTAACAAGGTCTACACGGTATTTCTGATCAATTTGATGTTATTTCAAATGGACAAAAAAAAGTGATTTTCCTTCAAAAACAAGGACATTTCTAAGTGACCCCAAACTTTTGAACGGTGGTGTAAATCATATTTTTGGCAGTGTAAAAGTAACCAATTATCAATGATGTCATGTCACAAACGGAACACAGGATTACTATCTGCAGGTTGTCTGGTACTCACATAGGTAAAAAATAAACACGTTTCTGGGAGAAAACAAACATTCATCTTCATGAAGTACTGTCCATAAATATGGCCAATGCTCTGGTTATTAAATATACATATTCATGAAAGAGTGAAACAAAAGACATTGAAGAAAGAACATAACTCTGCATCACTGAACCAGCTCCCCATAGGGCTTCATCATTGGTTGTACTGCCTCACAATAAGCCAATACGAATACATTATTTGAGGACAAGCGGTGTTACAATAATAGGTTCTGTTGTCTTCAGTGTGAGCTTGGGTGGATAATACCCAGTACAAATGATGCCAGTACAACAGAGCATAAAACATCCTCAATAAATAGTCACTTGATATGAAATAGTTCTACCAAGTCATTTGGTATATTTCATAGTTTTCCAATGTGGGAGTGCAGTGGAGATTGACGGTTTGGAATGCATTCTCTCTTTCATTGCGAAGGCACATGAGCCAGCTGCAGGTTGGGTCTTTCTGGGCTACCGCCATCTTCGTCTTGGTCCACATCTGAGCTGTGCTCATCAGAGCTCTCAGTCTCAGAACAGTCATGGGGCACATTCTCATATGCCTCCTCGTCCATTAGCTCTTCTTTTACGCTGAGAAGAAAAGTTATGATGAGGAAAAAAATATACTTATGGTGACTTCTGAAACTGAGAACCGTTTCTCCTTTACCAGATCTAGTTTTGAAATGGTGATGAAACACTCACAGGGGGTGCATAGGGTATTGCTCTTCACTGCTGTCACTGTAGGATCCATTCCCATACCAGAGAGTTGCATTCATCTCTTCCTGCTGGAACATATAGGGCAGAGAGCTCAGAGAGGGAGCGCCTATGAAAGCTGGGTTGAATGGAGGTATACTACTATCTAGCCATTCAGCCTGAAAAGATACACGCCATAGGTTTATAGCATAATGACACAAATAAAGGTTTAGCACTCAATTAAAGCAATCTGAAGAGTATTTTGTGTACTTACCTTAGGAGTAAGGGAAGCTGAGCTGTGACCATGGCCAGTGTTCTCTCTTCTGAAAGATCTGCAGTTACACATAAACACACTTTATTTCATTGAACAAAAACACTGACTGGGAAATAGAGGAAAAACAATATCCTCACAGGACATTGTTATATTAATTACGTGGTTTCTACAAGTATAACACCAACAGAAATGCGGGATTAACATGTTAAGAAACAGAGACATACAGGGAGCTATACTGAAGAGACCGAGCATGTTAAATGTACCCTTCACCAGCAGGCTTCTGGGGCCTTCTCCTCTGGAACTCCATCTCATCAACTGTCCACACAGCTCCTTTTACGTTCTCCACTCGCACAAAACACTTGTGGAGGCTGAGGTTGTGTCTCACTGCATTCTGCAGAGTCACGAAGAAGAACATACAGTATTAACACCACACACAGCTTCAAGGTAAGGACAAGAACATTCTTCCATAAGAGTTGTTCTAATACCATTAAACATTTCTAAAGACTCATGAATATGGCATACAGTGGAGGCTGCTGAGGGGAGGACAGCTCATAATAATGGCTGTCATTGAGTCAATTGAGTGGTATCAACCACATGGAAACCACATATTTGATGCGTTTGATACCATTTCATTGACCCCATTCCAGCCATTCTTATGAGTCATCTTCCCTTCAGCAGCCTCAACTGATGGCATAGCAACTAAACATAGCACAAGGATATTCTTATACATGTAAATAACCCCATAAATTGGCATAGCCAAATACCTTCCATGTTGCTGCATTGCGTCTGAAATATGCAAACGTTTGTGTGAACCAATTGTAGATTTCATTTAGTGTCAGCTGCTTATAGGGTGATTCAAATATTGCCTAAATTATGCAAACACAAAGAAATACAATTAGCAAATGATAATCATCACTACATACGGTATTTGAGG
Organism: Oncorhynchus kisutch; assembly: GCF_002021735.2. NCBI lineage: Eukaryota > Metazoa > Chordata > Actinopteri > Salmoniformes > Salmonidae > Oncorhynchus > Oncorhynchus kisutch. The sequence continues at coordinate 16,634,036 of NC_034197.2, forward strand.
AACAAAACATCTGGTATCGCAAACATTTAGTCAAGAGGGTAAACCAGGGTGAAATAAAATACATGTATTCCTTACCTGTCTTATTAGGGCTGCATATGTAAATGGTGGTCTAACTTCCGTACTGATGTAGAACTCTTTATTCTGAACAATATCTGTTAAAAGGAATTAGAAACGTATTTGAATAAAATCAATGCTTAAAGCCAAACAAATAGATAAACCATTAAAGGCATAACAGTAGTTCAAAGAATATGTAGCCCACCACCCTCATTAGATTCAGCATCCCACTGCTAACTCACCTTGATTCATGTTCTTGCTGTACTTGTCTGAGTACCGTCTCCTCCCAGGGCTCACAGTGAGCAGGGTGTTGGGAGTGATGATAGAGGAGGTCGGGGGAGGTGTCAGGGGTGTGGAAGGAGCAGTCGCACTTTGAGACAAGCTCATGGGAGGAAGCACCTTGGGAAATGTCACCTGGGAGAAGGCAACGTTGGGCATAAGCTCCACCTGAAAAATCAAAAGCAATGATTCATTTAAACTCAGTACAGAGAACACAGCTGTAGGGAATGCAAAATTGAAAGTGATTATTCTACCATTGTGGCTAATACTTGTCTGACTGTTGGTAACCTGATTTGAATTAAATATATGGCCACTAATACTCCACAGACTTACTGCTGGTGTTGCTGGTTTTGACATTTGCTCAGAGGATTTGAGGTGAGACATCATGGCTTGCAGACGCTCTCTGTCTTTTTTCAACTGCATTGGGAAGATATAAAAAAAGATATAATGTAAAGTCGATCCTGTACAATGAATGGGCTTTATTTAAGCAAACGTCAACTGTACCTGCAGTTCTAGCTGCTGAACAACCTGCATCTGCACTCGACACTGTGCTGTACTCTTGTCATCCAGTGTATGTTCACCGTTCAGATGTCTGGGAGAAAAACACATTCCCATGACAAGTCAAGATAACATTCAGAACGGGAAAGGCGGATACCTAGTCAGTTGTACAGCTGAATACATTCAACTGAAATGTGTCTTCCACATTTATCCCAACCCCTTTGAATCAGAGAGGTGCGGAGAGCTGCCTTCATCAAAACCACTACAGCGGAGACTGACTTTCAATTTGTCTCTCTGACAAAATGAATAGAGGAGAAACTCACTGGAGAAAAGCCTGAAAGTCTCCAAAGACCGCCTCACAGCCAGACCATTTGCACATGCCGTGTCCATAGAGAGGGTGAGTGTTTTGTGAGTGATCATCCACAGGACCACTGCAGAGAGACACATCTTCAATGTTACCCTTCAGGAAGAGGTTGGTCAGATGATAATGAATAAACACTGTTCTAGAATGGCTAATCACCTGTCTTTCTTCTTTAGGGGCTGTGATTTATGATTCCCATTAGTGGTGGACTGCTGGCTGTGGAGCAGGTTCTTCTGAAAAGTGGCTGGATACTCACCACCAGAGGGCAGGCTTGTACTATACTCACACCCTTTCACTAAACCTCGGAGAAATACACAAGTACATATCATATTAATTCATTCAGCCGAATAAATTAAATATCTTAGCCCAACAACAACAACAACAAGTATAGCAGCAAGCAGCCATGGTGGAAGAGAACAACAACAACAAGCTAAGAATAGATTAAAGGGTGGGGGCTTGGTGGTAGACACTTACCCTGAGCTGTAGAGGGGCTCATGGAGGGCAGGACAGACAGGAGACCCTGTCTCTGGAGGCTGAGGAGGTGCTGCTGTTGGACTTGCAAGAACTGCTGCTGGATGACCATGTGCTGGGCTGTTAGCTGATGTGATGAGGGGGGTCGATACAGTTACATATCGAGATATAATTTGACGATACGTTGTATCGTTGACAATATCGCAATATTATTTTGCGCTAGTTGGCTGTACCTGCATCAAAACTACAGTATTTTCCCCATCTTTTTAAATTGGGAGCCAATTTGTTTTCAGTCCTTTTATTTATATGACTGATCAACACTCGTTCTCATGTCTCTCTCTTCCCCTTCTGCAGCACAAATATGGTGAGCAATATGTTTGGACCATGGAATGGTAATTTAATCACAGTATTAAATCGCAAATCACAGTATTGAATCGCAATACATATCGTATCGGCACCCAAGTATCGTGATAATATCGTATCATGAGGTCCCTGGCAATTCCCAGTCCCAAAGAATATACTATAATAATAATAATAATAATAATAATAATAATACATGGATTTGATATAGTGCCTTGGAACATTTGGTTGAAGGCAAAATACAGACATATGACAAAAAATATGTAGGCCGGCCTACCTCTTGCTCTGACTTCTCAGCATGCTTCTGCTGTAGGAGCTGGGCGTTGAACTGGTCCTGCTGTTTCTGGCAGAGATCCTGTATGTGTTGCTGTAGAAGAAATGTCGAGTTAATGGAAGGTCATGAGGAAATACAGCTCTCACTTTCAAGCCATCAGTATCTTACGAGGATCCTCATGGGAAAATATAAATAGGAGACAATACAGAGAAACAAAACTAAAAAGTGCTGCTGATAATATTACAATTAAAGAATGACACAATAAAGCATCTAAATGCAGATTGAGACAGTGTGGTAGAATGATGTGATTACCTGGTGTAACATGAGTGCTTTCTGCTGCTGGAGCAGGGCCTGGATCTGCTGTGGGTTGAGGACCTGCTGCAGTGTCTGCTGAAGAGTCTCCACCGGAGGTGTCATCATAGACACCGAGACTGGAACCTGCCAACAACACAAGTTGAGCACAGATTAGACCTAGTCTAGCCTGAAAATAACAGACAAATAATGCCAACAACACCATTAAAAAGTGTTTTTGGAAGACCGAAAAAAAAATATAGAAACAGCCTCCACTAGGCATCCAGCAATTACCTCTCCGCCTTACACTCACAGCTCTGGGGATGTTTACAGTAAACATAAACAGAATAATTAAAGCTGAATCGATATATAAATAATGAATACAAAGCCAGGGATGCAGGGCAAGTTTAGCAAAAACAGAACTCTGCATTGCATTTTAATTTAGGTCTGAACCACAAACAAACAGTTCCCACTAAGACTGGCTCTGTTTTGGATCCAGTAAACAAACTGCTGGAGGATGTCACAGAGGCTCTAGGCTAACAATAACAGTGGATGGATTGCAGTGGAGAACGCCCTTTCCCACATTGACTAAACATGCACTGGCACAGGTGCTCAGTGTTTACTAAGGTCCTTATAGACTTATACTATATATGAGACCTATGGCTTTACATAACTTAAAGCAGAAGGTAAAATAATTGCATCAGCTGGACTTGAACTTAAACATCTGCATTACAGAAAAAAACCTTAAGGGAGCCAGATAGTCGCTGTATATATGGCATGGAAATGGGCCATCTTCTTTTGTATGCACACCATCAACAAAACAAAAGCCTGCGCCTAACCTAATCCTTGTTTCCATGACGGCAGGGCAGACAAGTCCAAACATCTTTTGTTATTGTCGATGACAAACATCTTTTGTTATTGTTATTGTCGAGGACAGAAACCCACATACTCATGAAGGACAGTATAAACACTGGGCTAGTCTTCATATTGAGGTCTGTGTTCTAAGACTACTGTTGCCAAACACAAGATACATGCCTTTCTGAAACCCTTATACTTAATCTTTCTCTGAGCTGAGATGTAACAAGCCGTAAGTAACCAAAGGCAACAGCCAACACACCCAAACCCCAACCTACAATTCACAAATGGAATATAAACTACACCACCAGAGTAGGGAAAATGCTTGAACGAGGCAATAAAGAGCCAAGGAAATGTTTATATGATTTAAGCAAATAACCTCGGATTACATGGCACAATTACATTATAAATATGTTAAGTCACTGAGTAGTAACACATGCACAATCATTCTGACTAACACAGTCACAATTACTAGCTAGGTCATTAGTTAGCAACATATATAAGTGACGAACAGTGTTGCATTTGAACATTTAATATAGCCGTTTCCACCAAGCAAATTCAACCAATGTACATACCAGTAAACAAAGAAATAAGTATCATCTTTCTAAATGTAGAAATAGGCTAGTTGCTGAAATGACAATCAAGCAGACAAACCTGATCAAGTCCATTTACAGTGGTTGTCTTTGGCAGTCAGAGAGACGCAGGATGGAAAGAGACCGAGAGAAGCAAGCCGTGCACAACGTTAGGCTGTCTGGCAATCTGACAGAGTGCTTGTGTGCATAAACAAAACTAGCCAATAACAAAGATCCTTCCTCCTTCACCAATCACAAAGTGCCTCTGCAGTCTATCTGCACTGCCGTTGGCTCAGAGCTCAGTTTAGCTAGCTTACCTACCATACAAACAAAGAAATATGCTAAATGTGCTAATTTGAGAACACACATCCTTTAGTCTGGAAAGTAAGCATGTGCCACACGTTATAAAATAAGTTTGGTAACCTGGTTTTGCTGCTGGCTGTCAGCCCCGGAACCCTCTGGAGTTGGAGTCTGAGTGCTCAGCCAATCGTCCCTTTCAGCACTGTCCCCATTCTCTGTCTGATTGGCTGGACTGGTGCAGGTTGTCTGCTCTGACCCAGACTCATGCATCTGGACTCACTGACCTGAGAAAAGAACAAGAACACCAGAGCTCTAAAATCAGAAGCTGGATATAGGATGAAAAATGGGCTACTTCATGTAAATTCACAATGTCTCTCCACAACACTGATTTTATGCTACATTTATTTTGAACAATTCCATATGCACATGGTACAATTTCTTACTGATCTTATCCAAGAAACATTCACTAAAGTTGCAGATGAGCAGAGAGAGACAAGGTTACAAGACAACAGTTTCCCTCTTGCCAAGATAAACCATCTACCCTACCAGAAGGAGTAGGAGATATTTGTTAAGTAGCTGATTGCCACCATGGCTACGGTAAATAAAGGGGCCATGGGTTGGTGTTTATGAGCAAACACGTTGTCCTTCTGGAGCAATTTAACATTAACCAGGAGGTGCGATAAACAGATCTGGCAGGTAGCACAATACTGCATTAAAGGGAGGGCCATGTGTATACAGCTGGGGGAGTGTTCGATACAAAAGCAACACAGCAAACATAAACACCAACAGACAATCTGAAGACAAACAAGCTCTTTGAACTGGGAAGATTCAAATGTCCACAACTGCTAAAAACTGAGATACATTTGCTGAATATATTTAGGCTCGTCGACATACACTACTACATGACCAGAAGTATGTGGACGATTTCTGTTTGGCCCCCGCTTTGTGCACGGAGGCATTGTCATGCTTAAACAGGAAAGGGACTTCCCCAAACTGTTACCACAAAGTTGGAAGCACGGAATTGTCTATAATTTCATTGTATGCTGTAGCATTATGATATCCCTTCACTGGAACTAAGGGGCCTAACCCGAACTATGAAAAACATCCTCAGACCATTATTCCTCCTCCACCAAACTTTACAGTTGGCACTATGCATTGGGGCAGGTAGCGTTCTCCTGGCATCCACCAAACCCGGACTTGTCTGTCGGACTGCCAGATGGTGAAGTGCGATTTATCACTTCAGTGAATGCGTTTCCGCTGCTCCAGAGTCCAATGATGGCGAGCTTTACACCACTCCAGGCGACGCTTGGCATTGCGCATGGTGATCTTAGGTTTGTGTGCAGCTGCTCGGCCATGGAAACCCATTTCATGAAGCTTCCAACAAACAGTTATTGTGCTGACGTGGCTTGACGTGATTATTTTTTACACACTATGCGCTTCAGCACTTGGCGGTTCCGTTCTGTGAGCTTGTATGGCCTACCACTTGTTGGCTGAGCCGTTGTTGCTCTTAGAGGTTTCCACTTCACAACAACAGGACTTACAGTTGACCGGGGTGGCTCTAGCAGGGCAGAAATTTGACAAACTGACTTGTTGGATAGGTGGCATCCTATGACGGTGCCACATTGAAAGTCACTGAGCTCCTCATAAGGCCATTCCACTGCCAATGTTTGTCTATGGGGATTGCATGGCTGTGTGCTCGGTTTTATACACCAGTCAGCAATGGTTGTGACTGAAATAGCCGATTCCACTCATTTGAAGGGGTGTCCACATACTTTTGTATATATAGTGTACTTCTGAATAAAACTGAAACATAGGCTACCCAACTAAGATGCATTATAAACTGTAAGATGCATTATAAACTGGGTGGTTCCAGCCTTGAATGCTGATTGGCTGACAGCCGTGGTCTATCAGACCGTATACCCAAGTCTAAGAGCTGTGTCCATCGTGCATAAGAACAGCCCTTAGCCGTGGTATATTGGCCATATATACCACACCCCTCCTGCCTTGATGCTTAATTATACCATGGCATTGTTTAATACTCCATTGCACGGTAGAATTCAAATGACTACAGTTCATTTTTAACGTTTTATTTGAGCTGCTATTGAAAGCAAAAGTCGAACTGAAAACAAGCTATGATTTATAGTTTGGTTAGCTAAACTAGCAAATCTGTTTGGCTACCACAGAAACGACTGTAGCTATCTAGTAAACTTGCTAGCTACTTCAGTGGATGTTGAACACATTTCTACTGGCAAATGAACACATTTCTATTGGCAAATGTGTTCAATTATAGCCGTGGTATAAAATGGATAATCAACTGGGCTCTATGCGTTCTCTGAAAAATAATGCAACTCCGTGAAAGGTCAGACCCACTCCGCCAGCGCCTCGTACGTGTGTCATTCATTGTTTTCCATAGAACGGATAGCCCCTCATTGAATATCCCCACGTCTTGGATTGTGTATTAATTCGGACTTCTGTACCTATTCGTCTTTTCATTCCACAGCAAGGCTGATTTCTGATTATTTTAGGCAACGGCAGCCATGGGTGTATTTGCGCACAAGTGTTTCATCCTGTTGTGCCCGTCAGCATACCCGATCTGTCGGATCCACTAAGTTACTGCTAGCACAGCAGACAGCAACACAAACTAGGTTTTTTAGGGTAGACGTGAATCCTCTGAATACCTACTTCAACTTTCAGTACAGACAACATACGCCTAGACACACCAATGAAACAATGCATTTCAACCCTGATTCCTAGATGCAGCCTACCATAGTTCTATAATACAGGTTAATGAGAGAAATAAAGAACACTAGCTATAGAAATGTCAAATTATAACAATCACAAACGAGAATGGGTTCTAGCCAAAATATCCAAACAACTAACCTGCACGTCTTTACAATACACTATCCTTACCTTGGCAGAAAAGGCACAGCGCTGTAGGTGTTCAGCTGAGTTCAATGAGTTCAAGGCAGTAGAGAAAAATGTGTGTGTGTGTAGCCTATGTGCACTGTGCGTGTGTAGCCTATGTGCACTGTGCGTGTGTAGCCTATGTGCACTGTGCGTGTGTAGCCTATGTGCACTGTGCGTGTGTAGCCTATGTGCACTGTGCGTGTGTAGCCTATGTGCACTGTGCGTGTGTAGCCTATGTGCACTGTGCACACATGAACAGGTGCTGTGTTTTAACATGCCTGTTTGCATAAACACAAACACTCGGCAAATAGAACAGGGGCAACCCATATACACAAGGAATATCTGCATTCTGTTCATTTTATTGAATGCACATTGCACTGTCTAATGTTCAGCTCTTTTTTTACTTTTTGGGGATCAACATTTTCCCTCTGGATTTCCTTTGGGAGTCTAAACTTTTTTAATGACAACTATCATTCAGAATTACAAACAAAAGGCGTTGTGTGACTGCACCAAGGCATTGGCCATTGTTCCTAAACTGGCGGCACGCGGGTGGTTTTATTTTGCAATAAAACATTCATATAACATTTTTTTTGTGTGGAATTTTCATGGTTGGACATAAAATACTGCAGAAACACCAGGAAATCAGCTCCAAGTGATATTCATTTAACAAATCCGTTCAAGTATTCCCACGTTCCCAAGACACGTGGTCGAATACAAATGTAAGCAAGCTTTGAAATGGTTTTACTCAAAACATATCTTGCGGTCAATTTTCAGTCTATAAATGATGTTTCTGGTTGATGATCCCTGCATTAGGCGATCTTTACAAAGTGAAATGTATTCACCATTCACTTGCATGCTAAGTTTACCACTCTGGGGAACAATTACGGGACAATGCAAATAGAAACAAGCTAATGTGAAATTCAACAGATGGTATTCAGTTAACATTTGCATAGCTGGCCCACAGTAAGTTTTGATTAATTGCCATTTACATAAACCATGCAGGTGGATGATGCTAGACTATATCATCTTTGTTTCCGTGAAAGAGACAAGGATAGTGATTCTCTACCAGGATCCCTTAAAAAAATGATTGACAAAACCAACACACTCCATCTAAACTCTATTATAGATTCGCTTGAGCAGCAGTGTAAGATTAAGCATAGGTTATGTCAGCCAGGTTGACTGGTCCCTAAATTATCATAATATGCTGTAGGCCTACATCATCTATCCTAAATAAATACATTTCCACCCTTACGGAAACCATGCAACAAACACAAACCCAAAACAGCCTGGGGTGAGTTTCAGCACATTACATACACTGCTCAAAAAAATAAAGGGAACACTAAAATAACACATCCTAGATCTGAATGAATGAAATATTCTTATTAAATACTTCTTCTTTACATAGTTGAATGTGCTGACAACAAAATCACACAAAAAGGATCAATAGAAATCAAATTTATCAACCCATGGAGGTCTGGATTTGGAGTCACACTCAAAATTAAAGTGGAAAACCACACTACAGGCTGATCCAACTTTGATGTAATGTCCTTAAAACAAGTCCAAATGAGGCTCAGTAGTGTGTGTGGCCTCCACGTGCCTGTATGACCTCCCTACAACGCCTGGGCATGCTCCTGATGAGGTGGCGGATGGTCTCCTGAGGGATCTCCTCCCAGACCTGGACTAAAGCATCCGCCAACTCCTGGACAGTCTGTGGTGCAACGTGGCGTTGGTGGATGGAGCGAGACATGATGTCCCAGATGTGCTCAATTGGATTCAGGTCTGGGGAACGGGCGGGCCAGTCCATAGCATCAATGCCTTCCTCTTGCAGGAACTGCTGACACACTCCAGCCATATGAGGTCTAGCATTGTCTTGCATTAGGAGGAACCCAGGGCCAACCGCACCAGCATATGGTCTCACAAGGGGTTTGAGGATCTCATCTCGGTACCTAATGGCAGTCAGGCTACCTCTGGCGAGCACATGGAGGGCTGTGCGGCCCCCCAAAGAAATGCCACCCCACACCATGACTGACCCACCGCCAAACCGGTTATGCTGGAGGATGTTGCAGGCAGCAGAACGTTCTCCACGGCGTCTCCAGACTGTCACGTCTGTCTCATGTGCTCAGTGTAAACCTGCTTTCATCTGTGAAGAGCACAGGGTGCCAGTGGCGAACTTGCCAATCTTGGTGTTCTCTGGCAAATGCCAAACGTCCTGCACGGTGTTGGGCTGTAAGCACAACCCCCACCTGTGGACATCGGGCCCTCATACCACCCTCATGGAGTCTGTTTCTGACCGTTTGAGCAGACACATGCACATTTTTGGCCTGCTGGAGGTCATTTTGCAGGGCTCTGGCAGTGCTCCTCCTGCTCCTCCTTGCACAAAGGCGGAGGTAGTGGTCCTGCTGCTGGGTTGTTGCCCTCCTACGGCCTCCTCCACATCTCCTGATGTACTGGCCTGTCTCCTGGTAGTGCCTCCATGCTCTGGACACTACGCTGACAGACACAGCAAACCTTCTTGCCACGGCTCGCATTGATGTGCCATCCTGGATGAGCTGCACTACCTGAGCCACTTGTGTGGGTTGTAGACTCTGTCTCATGCTACCACTAGACTGAAAGCACCGCCAGCATTCAAAAGTGACCAAAACATCAGCCAGGAAGCATAGGAACTGAGAAGTGGTCTGTGGTCACCACCTGCAGAACCACTCCTTTATTGGGGGTGTCTTGCTAATTGCCTATAATTTCCACCTATTGTCTATTCCATTTGCACAACAGCATGTGAAATGTATTGTCAATCAGTGTTGCTTCCTAAGTGGACAGTTTGATTTCCCAGTAGTGTGATTGACTTGGAGTTACATTGTGTTGTTTAAGTGTTCCCTTAATTTTTTTGAGCAGTGTATAAATGTTAAAGGGATAGTTCACCCAAATCACATAATGGTTCCCTTACCCTGTGAGCAGTCTATAGAGAAGGTATGACAGCATTTATTTAGCCAAGATAGTCCACTCAGTAACAATTGCCACTATTTTCCAGGGAGTCCTGGGTTCCATAGAATCAATACAAACATATACAGCATACATATAAAATCCCAGCATACACCATATGCAGCAGCATACAAAACCTCACTTGAATTACAGCTATATGTACTGCTCTTTTGAAGGCGGACATGGAAGCTAGCTGTCATGTGAATAAGTCCAGCTTGTTCCTGAGCAATGGGCCAAAGACCTGCAGACTGCCTTGAAAGGCCATGTTTTAAACTGATGGTTGTGCCAGTAGTTGCAGGTCCCATTGGGCATATGCTTTGACTGCTGCTCCAGAGGATGGGTGGAGACTCCCACCTGAATAGGTCTGACGTGTATTCAGGCAGTTTGTACAGTCGCCTTGAAAACTGTCACTAAGGTATTGTAACGGATCCTGACCGTCAGTGGTTCGATTCCAGCTTTTTGCAGAAGAAACTCAGTCTTTATGTGTCCCCTCTGTCCGGTCATGTTGATGATACGCTATAGCTGGTTAACACATGTCTTATTGTCCTGATGTAAGGTGGGAAGACATACTGTGGCACATTAGTCCAGGTGAGTTGTTATCATGGTGTGGTAAAATGTCAGGATGATGTCCTTGGAGACGAAGTCCCTTGCCCGCTTTAGAGCGCCAAGCCCAGAAGGTAGTTTCCCTGTGACCAGGATGACATGTTCAGTCCAGTGTAGCTGTGGACCCAATTTCGACCCCAGGTACTGTTTACTTGTTCATAACTGTTTTGTCCATCTGTTATTGTGACACACAGGCAAAAGTATCTCAACTTTTGTGGGTTGCCAAACAGAATTGCCGTGATCTTCTGAGGGTGTAGGTAGAGCTTGTTGTAAGCGAACCAAGCTGCTGCCCTCTTGATGTCATTTGACACTGACTCCTCACACTCCCTGGTGGTATTAGCTGAGTAATACAGGACTGTGTCATCTGCATATACACTACTGGTCAAAAGTCTTAGAACACCAACTCATTCAAGGGGTTTTCTTTATTTGTACTATTTTCTACATTGTATAATAATAGTGAAGACATCAAACCTATGAAATAACACATATGGAATCATGTAGTAACCAAAAAAGTTTTAAACAAATCAAAATATATTTCATATTTGAGATTCTTCAAATAGCCACCCTTTGCCTTGAAGGCAGCTTTGCACACTCTTGGCATTCTCTCAACCAGCTTAATGAGGAATTATTTTCCAACCGTCTTGAAGGAGTTCCCACATGTGCTGAGCACTTGTTGGCTGCTTTTCCTTCACTCTGCCGTCCGACTTATCCCAAACAATCTCAATTTGGTTGAGGTCGGGTGATTGTGGAGGCCAGGTCATCTGATGCAGCACTCCCATCACTCTCCGTCTTGGTAAATAGCCCTTACACAGCCTGGAGGTGTGTTGTGTCATTGTCCTATTGAAAAACAATTTGTAGTTCCACTATGCCAAAACCAGATGGGATGGCGTATTGCTGCAGAATGCTGTGGTAGCCATGCTGGTTAAGTGCGCCTTGAATTCTAAATAAATCACAGACAGTGTCACCAGAAAAGTACCCCCACACCATAACACCTCCTCCATGCTTTAAGGTGGGAAATAGACATGCTGAGATCATCCGTTCACCCACATCGAGTCTCACAATGACACTGCAGTTGGAATCAGGTCCACTGGTCTAATGTCCATTGCTCATGTTTCTTGGCCCAAGCAAGTCTCTTCTTATTATTCGTGTCCTTTAGTAGTGGTTTCTTTGCAGCAATTCAACCATGAAGGCCTGATTCACACAGTCTCCGCTGAATAGTTGATGTTGAGATTAGAGGTTGACCGATTAATCGGAATGGCCGATAAATTAGGGCCAATTTCAAGTTTTCATAACAATCTGTATATTTGGGCGCAGATTTTTTTTTATACCTTTATTTAACTAGGCAAGTCAGTTAAGAACACATTCTTATTTTCAATGACGGCCTAGGAACGGTGGGTTAACTGCCTTGTTCAGGGGCAGAACAACGGATTTTCACCTTGTCAGCTCGGGGACCCAATCTTGCAACCTTACAGTTAACTAGTCCAACGCAATAACGACCTGCCTCTCTCTCGTTGCACTCCACAAGGAGACTGCCTGTTACGCGAATGAAGTAAGCCAAGTTAAGTTGCTAGCTAGCATTAAACTTATCTTATAAAAAACAATAAATCATAATCACTAGTTAACTACACATGGTTGATGATATTACTAGATATAATCTAGCGTGTCCTGAGTTGCATATAATCTGACTGAGCATACAAGCATACAAGTATCTAAGTATCTGACTGAGCGGTGGTAGGCAGAAGCAGGTGCGTAAACATTCATTCAAACAGCACTTTTGTGCGTTTTGCCAGCAGCTCTTCGTTGTGCGTCAAGCATTACGCTGTTTATGACTTCAAACTCCCGAGATGAGGCTGGTGTAACCGAAGTGAAATGGCTAGCTAGTTAGCGCACACTAATAGCGTTTCAAACGTCACCCGCTCTGAGCCTTCTAGTAGTTGTTCCCCTTGCTCTTAATGGGTAACGCTGCTTCGATGGTGGATGTTGTCGCTGTGTTGCTGGTTCGAGCCCAGGGAGGAGCGAGGAGAGGGACGGAAGCTATATTGTTACACTGGCAATACTAAAGTGCCTATAAGAACATCCAATAGTCAAAGGTTAATGAAATACAAATGGTATAGAGGGAAATAGTCCTATAATTCCTATAATAACTACAACCTAAAACTTCTTACCTGGAAATATTGAAGACTCATGTTAAAAGGAACCACCAGCTTTCATATGTTCTCATGTTCTGAGCAAGGAACTGAAACATTAGCTTTCTTACATAGCACATATTGCACTTTTACTTTCTTCTCAAACACTTTGTTTTTGCATTATTTAAACCAAATTGAACATGTTTCATTATTTACTTTTATTGATTTTATTGATGTATTATATTAAGTTAAAATAAGTGTTCATTCAGTATTGTTGTAATTGTCATTATTACAAATAAATAAATAAAAATTGTCCGATTAATCAGTATCGGCTTTTTTGGTCCTCCAATAATTGGTATCGGCGTTGGAAAATCATAATCGGTCAACCTCTAGTTGAGATGTGTCTGTTACTTGAACTCTGTGAAGCATTTCTGTGGGCTGCAATTTCTGAGGCTGGTAACTCTAATGAACTTATCCTCTGCAGCAGAGGTCACTCTGGGTCTTCCTTTTCTGTGGCGGTCCTCATGAGAGCCATTTTCATCATAGCACTTGATGGTTTTTGCGACGCCACTTGAAGAAACTTTAAAAGTCCTTGAAATGTTCTCTATTGACTGACCTTCGTGACTTAAAGTAATGATGGACTGTCATTTCTTTTTGCTTATTTGAGCTGTTCTTGCCATAATATGGACTTTGTCTTTTACCAAATAGGGCTAACTTCTGTATACCCCCCCTACCTTGTCACAACACAACTGATTGGCTCAAACACATTAAGAAGGAAAGAAATTCCACATATTTACTTTTAACAAGGCACACCTGTTAATTGAAATGCATTCCAGGTGACTACCTCATGAAGCTAGTTGAGAGAATTCCAAGAATTTTCAAAGCTGTCATCAAGGCAAATGGTGTCTCTTTGAATAAGCTAAAATATAAAATCTATTTTGATTTGTTTAACACTTCTTTGGTTACTACATGATTCCAAATGTGTTATTTCATAGTTTTGATGTCTTCTCTATAATTCTACAATGTAAAAAAATAGTAAAAAGAAAAGAAAAACCCTTGAATGATATGTATACACCATTTCTCCAGCACTGATGGAAGGTTATTTATGTAAATACAGAACAGCAGGGTCCAAGCACACTCCTTTGTGGTACTCCATTCACCACAGGTACCTGGCCTGACTGCATGTTTTGCAGTTTAGTGTACTGAGTCCGCCCCTATAAGTATGATGTCAACCACTTGATTGCAATGCTGTCAAATCCTAGTTTCTCAAGCTTCCTCAGGAGTCTGTGGTGGTGAACAGCGTCAAAAGCTTTCTCCAGATCCAAGAAGAGTGCTGCTGTGACCTCCTGGCTGTTACACGCAGACTATGTCCTCTACAACCCTTTGCACTGCTGTAGATGTGCTGTGTAACTTCCTAAAAACCGCTTTGATAGCTGTAAATAGGCTGTTGAGTGAGAAATAGTTAGCAACCTGGGTGTGAACCAGCCTTTCCCTGGTACCTGGAAACAGTGCCAGGGAAACTAAACCAAAGCATGGCTTGCTGTCATACCTTGACAGCAAGCCCATAGACTGCTTACTGCTTACAGGGTAAGAAAACCTGTGTATAATTTGACTGAACTATTCCTTTCATGTTTTTCTGAGTGTACACCTGCCAGATATACACCTGCCCTACTGGAAACTCTGTGCAGAAGTTAGCAATGAACTCAAGGTGTGGCATATAAAGCAATGGGCATAGTATGTGTGGGAGCCACATCATTCCAATGCACGGGGCCACATATCCATGAATCAGATTGCCGAACAGAACAGGGACAGTTCATTGGTCTAAAGAAGCTGCATACATATTCTTAGTGTTGTTGAAGTGGACCCTTTCACAGCGAAAGAACAATAAATACATTGTATTTGCTTTTTGCTTTGTTAGTTAGATAGCTATCTACAACAACATACGGACCATCATGATTTACCTTGCTAACTAGCTATTAAAGTTATGCAACTCCAAATAGCAAATTAACTGAATCGAACGTTAGCAGGGCCTATTTTGACTGGAATTAGTCTTAGAATTCCATTTGGCCTAAATGGCACAAAAAAAACATATCCCTTCTCATATTACCACTACAATTTGTTATTGTTATTAAACTGAAGAAAAAAAGAACTCTTGTAGAAAGTAAACATACGCACCTCGATGGTGTCAACTGCGCTTATGTCTACATTATGAGGAAGTAGGAAACAAATTGCAGCCAAGGACTATTTTTGGTCTAGCGATCGATGACAATGAGATACACTGACCAGCCTTACATTATTAGAAAGAAGAGATTATCCTGATTCGAATGGTGTCCTACTTGAAGGAAACAAAATATACAGATTGAGAGATATTTGGCGAAATAGACATACATACCCGTATTTCCCCAAAACAATGGCAGTCAAAGTTCTAAGAACAGTTTTTTATTTAACCAGTTCACCATTTATCTACTACCATTTGCCATTTTGTGTTCGTAATCTAGCGGTTAAGAGCGTTGGGCAGTAACCAAAAGGTGGCTAGTTCGAATCCCCAAACGGACTAGGTGAAAAATCTGTCGATGTACTGTTGAGCAAGGCTTTTAACCTTAGTCACTCTGGATAAGAGCATCTGTGAATAAAATGTTAACTAGGCCTCTATGTGAAAGCGTGGCAATAATTGATTAACTTTTCATTATTCACAGATCTACTCCTCTGATGACATGGCAGGAAGGTTGGCAGACAGACTCCTGATGGCATGCAGCACACTCACAAAAACAAACTGCTCAGCAAAGCAAAGGCTCTTGAGAGCTTCCAGATTTAAACTCATAAACTGCATTTATTTTCAGCAAACTTAACATGTGTAAATATTTGTATGAATGTAACAAGATTCAACAACTGAGACATAAACTGAACAACTTCCCTGAACAACAGATCCAGACATGCTCAATGGGATTGAGGTCCGGGCTCTTCGCTGGCCATGGCAGAACACTGACATTTCTGTCTTGCAAGAAATTACACACAGAACGAGCAGTATGGCTGGTGGCATTGTCATGCTGGAGGGTCATGTCAGGATGAGCCTGCAGGAAGGGTACCACATGAGGGAGGAGGATGTATTTTTTTTGCTGAGTTTATCATTTTAAATAAGCTACTTTTTAGTGTCTCTGTCCAGTGTCTGTGTTTATATGTTAAGAGGGTGTTACTTTCGCAGATAATGTCATCCATCCGTCCCTTTCCACACTACTA
The DNA here is from genome assembly GCF_002021735.2 of Oncorhynchus kisutch. Taxonomy (NCBI): domain Eukaryota; kingdom Metazoa; phylum Chordata; class Actinopteri; order Salmoniformes; family Salmonidae; genus Oncorhynchus; species Oncorhynchus kisutch. The sequence goes on from NC_034197.2 coordinate 16,650,200, forward strand.
ACTCAAGAGGAAGGGCTGATAAGGCATTTACAGATTACTGTGAAGTAATATAATGATGATTCATGTTAATTATTACGTGTTTTTATGCTCATGTTTTGAAATTATACTTCATTACTGTAACAATTATCAATAAGCCTGAACGTTAATTCAGTCGCCTCTGGTCGAAAAAAAAGTAATTTCCTAGTACAACACAGGCCTAATACAAGATAAATAGCTACCTGTAAAGTAATGAGTGACCATTTTAGAAAATCATGGGACATATAGTCTTTGGTTGCATGCTATTTTATGTCAATCATATTGCTGCTATTGTAACAGTATAACTTTAGACCCTCCCCTCGCCCATACCCGGGCGCGAACCAGGGACCCTCTGCACACATCAACAACAGTCACCCTCGAAGCATCGTTACCCATCGCTCCACACTAGTTCAAGGTCTCAGAGCAAGTGACGTCACCGATTGAAACGCTATTTAGCGCGTACCACCGCTAACTAAGCTAGCCGCTTCACATCCGTTACACTATATCCTATAATTGAAGCTTTGTGGTCTTTATGCTGTCATCTTTAAATATTTTACAATTAAAATGTATTAATTCACATAAAGTACATTGGTGAAGCAGATGAGAAATACAGTGCATTTGTCTTATTAATTCCTAAAATCAGTCTCAAACCTGCCCCACCTATCCCAGCCAATTGCTGGACTTTCACATTTTAGGTTACTAGGTCACATCCAGTTCAAACCACATTTGAAAAATAAAAGGTGGCTTGTTTATCAAGTGTTCTGCCTTGCAATAATAAATATCTGAATAAATAACAATCTAAATGATATTTAGTACTATAATGGTATTTACTAACATAATATAATTACAAAAATAGTTTTTAAGTGTTCTAGGCTACCCTACCCAAGAACTAGGGTTAAAGCTAAAATGGGTAGGGCTAAAATAGGTTATACCTAGGGTTAGGGTTAAGGCTAAAATAGGTTAAACATAGGGCTAAAATAGGTTATACCTAGGGTTTTTAAGGCAAAAAAACAGTATTGTTTTTAGCTCTCTTGCTCCTCCCTGTGGCCTTCTATGGGTACTACATAACTCCTTCGTGACACTTGATAGGCTCAATCTGAGGTAGCAACTGCATCAGATCTATAAATCAATGAGCTATACCTATCCATTTAGTTTGCAACTCCATTAACCTGCGCAGCATTCGATGCCTATTAACAAGCAGATTTCGACGCATATCAAATTACCCAGCAGCCATTTAGAAACAACAAATCGTTTAAAAAAAAGTTATTTCTTAATTAAAAATGTCTTCTGGCTGTTTAAATCAGCTACATCTTGAAAAAGACGCCAGTGACATGCGTTTTGTTTAGGTTTACACCTTTTTCTGAAAGTAATTATGGTTAACCATAACCAGAAAATATTTAACGGCTCTGCGCCAGCCATCGTTTAGCACTGTAGGTCACAACAAAGTGTGCGGAGGCGAACATTGAGTTTGCTCACTAAGTAACCGTAACCTTGTTTAACAATAGAGAAGCAGGCCTTGTGACGTAGAAGAATGGGCTGGGAATAGAACGTTTGGAAGACGAGTTGGTGCCATCGTGCTCAATAGAACTAAAATAAGGCCTGTTTTTTCGCGATTACTTCAAAACTACGGCAAGCAGTTGGGACATGTGGTAATTTAAGAAACTGGGCTTCACGGCGGATGCAATGAAGTCTTTTTTTTAAAAGCGTTGTTAAAAATGTCATGTGTCTAGCCTATTATCGAACATTAGAATTAGTCAGCTACTCAAGAGTACTGCACTTGAGAAATAGTGGTTTGTTAGCTGTTAAAATAAACCCCATCGTTGTTATTTAGCTAGACAGTCATTAGCCAGCTAGTTACAGTAGGTATCTAAACAACAATGGGGTTGTTGTTGTTTACCGCTAATGTTGGCTAGCTAGGCTAACGAGATAAACAAATGTAATTAGCTATCCAAAAGCAAATTAATGTAATTAGGGTAGCAAGCATACATTTAACTTACCAGGGCATCAATTTGTAGCATGTGCTACTATTTGGCACGACTCGTTGAACAAGATAAGCGATTGACAGACTCCCTCAGCCACAAGCTAACGTTTACCCAACTCGGATCAACAGTTACAGCAGGAGTGGACACTGTCACTAGACAGCGCAGTTGGGCGTTTGTTCATGACGAGACCATGATGACATCACAGTCCCCTGATTAAAAAACTAACTAAACAAAAACAGCACAAGAGACCATAAATACATGTTTTGCATTTTTATTTTTTCATATATCAAAATCAGCAAAAATATTTATTTTACATTTTGACTGGTTCAATATGTTGAAAATAAACAACATTCAAGAACGAAACCCTAGGGGAACACAAGGCACCATTCCAAAGACTCAGTTGAGATTTCATCTTACTAAAACAAATACTTTCATTAAAAACAGCAACAATACCCAGCTATACAGTCTAAGATTATTAGTTTCTCTCTAGGAGACTAATCAATCTTGGTGTTTGAACATGGATGACCTGAGTCACAGGGAAGTACATTGATCAACTACAGAGATGGCATCTGATAACAATTACAAGGTTACAAAACATAAATGCTTGGCAGGGAATATGCACTCTCACACCACTGAGGGTTAAGAAAGGTTTTTGGTAAAGAGAAGTACTCATTCAACTCAAAGCATACATACAGCATACATTAAAATTTTTTTAAGGGTTTCTTTTAAAGTTTGTAGGACTTTAATGAGAATAATATTCATGATATAAATGTAATATTTCTTGATCAAATCCCTTTCGTGGAGCTTATAATAAACATGTGCACGCACAACTTAGAAATTAGCCTCAGTGAACTGAAGAAACAGTGAGAGAGATCCTGTTAATGATAGTAAAAATGAAAAAGGCTTGTGCATTTCGGAAAAAACAATATTGAGTGTGTTTGTCCATGATCCACCGCTATTACAAAAACACTCTGGGTAAACTACTGCATATATTTTTTTTCTAGTAACATTTTCTGATTTTGTTTTTGTACAAAAGTTGGTGTCACTTTACAAATCCAACAACAAGTAACAGTTAACAGCTTTCTTTCCCCTAACCCCAAAAAACAACAAAAACTACCAAACAAAAAAACATTGAGAATGTGCAACATTTTTGCATAAAACCATATGAATATTACTGTCTTGAGGAAAATACTCTTCATTCATTCTAGAATAAGGTAACAATGTTAATCCCTTACATACTGAAAATATATTGTGAGATCTGGAACCCGTGATAACAAATAAAAGGCTCTGGTAAAATTGCACTGTTGAGATCAAATCTGGTAAAAACAAATATGTATACATGATCAACTATTGTCCTCTTCAGTTTTAGCTAAATATCTTTGTATAAAAAAACAAACACTAAAGTACATGTCTATCAATCATCCTAAAATGAAGCCCAAGCTATTATATTTTCTGTCTGCCCAAACTGAAGTAATTGTATAACACATTTACAAAAGACAGTAGAGCTCAGATTAGGGGACAATTCAGGCCATTTCGAAGACCAAAAACAACAAAGTGTAAAATGTGCAAAGCGTGCTAATGTCTTGGGCGACCTCCTTCGAAGGCATGATGCTCCTCATGTGCTAAAATAGAAATAAACACATTCATCTCATGAGTGATCAATAGGCTCACTCATCAGACACATGACAACAGTATGTGAAAAGTAAAGTTGTTTTTGATGGGAGTGAATTAGCATGTACTCTAGTCTACTTGTTTTTATCATGACATGTGAATGTCATACAAGGTAGAAAGTACTCACGCTTATAAAATACTGCCTTAAAAGTTATCTGTGGAAGAAGTTCATAGATCCGTCCTAGGACGTTTGCTTCATTAGCAAACGAGGCAATTCCATTCCAGATTTGGACAACATCTTCTCTGTCTCGTATGCTGACACTGACACCAACCACCTCATCCTCTGAAACACAACCAGAGAATAAAATATTTCAGATAAATACATCAATACCCTTAAATTTTGAGGTACAACTTTACAACTTTATGACAGGATGTTCATGGCATTTCAGACTTCTTCTGTATGGTTGACTCAAATCAAATTGTATTTGTCACATGTAGACTAACAGTGAAATGCCTACTTACAGGTCCTTTTCCAATAATGCAGAGTTAAAGATACCAATTTGGGGGGGGAAATAGAGACAAGGAATATATACACAGTGAATAACGAATAACGACTAAAATAACATGGCTATATACAGGGAGTACCAGTACCAAGTCGATGTGCAGGGGTACGAGGTAATTGACGTAGCTACAGTGCCTTGCGAAAGTATTCGGCCCCCTTGAACTTTGCGACCTTTTGCCACATTTCAGGCTTCAAACATAAAGATATAAAACTGTATTTTTTTTGTGAAGAATCAACAACAAGTGGGACACAATCATGAAGTGGAACGACATTTATTGGATATTTCAAACTTTTTTAACAAATCAAAAACTGAAAAATTGGGCGTGCAAAATTATTCAGCCCCTTTACTTTCAGTGCAGCAAACTCTCTCCAGAAGTTCAGTGAGGATCTCTGAATGATCCAATGTTGACCTAAATGACTAATGATGATAAATACAATCCACCTGTTTGTAATCAAGTCTCCGTATAAATGCACCTGCACTGTGATAGTCTCAGAGGTCCGTTAAAAGCGCAGAGAGCATCATGAAGAACAAGGAACACACCAGGCAGGTCCGAGATACTGTTGTGAAGAAGTTTAAAGCCGGATTTGGATACAAAAAGATTTCCCAAGCTTTAAACATCCCAAGGAGCTAATATTGAAATGGAAGGAGTATCAGACCACTGCAAATCTACCAAGACCTGGCCGTCCCTCTAAACTTTCAGCTCATACAAGGAGAAGACTGATCAGAGATGCAGCCAAGAGGCCCATGATCACTCTGGATGAACTGCAGAGATCTACAGCTGAGGTGGGAGACTCTGTCCATAGGACAACAATCAGTCGTATATTGCACACATCTGGCCTTTATGGAAGAGTGGCAAGAAGAAAGCCATTTCTTAAAGATATCCATAAAAAGTGTTGTTTAAAGTTTGCCACAAGCCACCTGGGAGACACACCAAACATGTGGAAGAAGGTGCTCTGGTCAGATGAAACCAAAATTGAACTTTTTGTCAACAATGCAAAACGTTATGTTTGGCGTAAAAGCAACACAGCTCATCACCCTGAACACACCATCCCCACTGTCAAACATGGTGGTGGCAGCATCATGGTTTGGGCCTGCTTTTCTTCAGCAGGGACAGGGAAGATGGTTAAAATTGATGGGAAGATGGATGGAGTCAAATACAGGACCATTCTGGAAGAAAACCTGATGGAGTCTGCAAAAGACCTGAGACTGGGACGGAGATTTGTCTTCCAACAAGACAATGATCCAAAACATAAAGCAAAATCTACAATGGAATGGTTCAAAAATAAACATATCCAGGTGTTAGAATGGCCAAGTCAAAGTCCAGACCTGAATCCAATCGAGAATCTGTGGAAAGAACTGAAAACTGCTGTTCACAAATGCTCTCCATCCAACCTCACTGAGCACGAGCTGTTTTGCAAGGAGGAATGGGAAAAGATTTCAGTTTCTCGATGTGCAAAACTGATAGAGACATACCCCAAGCGACTTCGCAGCAAAAGGTGGCCCTACAAAGTATTAACTTAAGGGGGCTGAATAATTTTGCACGCCCAATTTCAGTTTTTGATTTGTTAAAAAAGTTTGAAATATCCAATAAATGTCGTTCCACTTCATGATTGTGTCCCACTTGTTGATTCTTCACAAAAAAATACAGTTTTATATCTTTATGTTTGAAGCCTGAAATGTGGCAAAAAGTCGCAAAGTTCAAGGGGGCCGAATACTTTCGCAAGGCACTGGATGTACATAAAGGTAGGGGTAAAGTGACTAGGCAACAGGATAGATAAGACAGTAGCAGCAGCGTATGTGCTGAGTGTGAAAGCGTGTGTGTGAGTGTGTATGATGTCAGTGTGCATGTGCGCGCGTGTTATGTGTGTATGGCACAGGAGGTTGGTGGCACCTTAATTGGGGAGGACGGGCCCATGGTAATGGCCAGAGCGGAATTAGTGAAATGGAATCAAATGCATCCGCCACATGGTTTCCATGTGTTTAATGCCATTCCAATCACTCCATTCCAGACATTATTATGAGCCGTCCTCCCCTCAGCAGCCTCCACTGGTGTGTGGGTGTATGTAGTGTGTGTTGGGGTGTCAGTGTAAGTATGTGTGAATGTGTGGGTAGAGTCCAGTGTGTGTGCACGGAGTCAGTGCAAGAGAGTTGGTGGAAAGAAGGGGGAATGAAAGTAGTCTGGGTAGCCATTTGGTTAGCTGTGGTTTAGCAGTCTTATGGCTTGGGGGTAGAAGCTGTTCAGGGTCCTGTTGGTTCCAGACTTGGTGCACTGGTACCACTTGTCATGCGGTAGCAGAGAGCAGTCTATGGCTTAGGTGGCATGGCCAGGACCTCTCTACCGCCTGGGGTACAGAGGTCCTATGTGGCAGAAACCCCCAAACAATTGCCTGCAGACGGCTATATCGATCCGCTAAAACAGGACTAGTAAAGTCCCAGTGCACTACTTTTGTGAAGAAAAAAAATCATATTTTTTTATTTTCCAGGGGGTGCTGCAGCACCCCTATGTCCTGAGGGGGTTAGAGGCGCTGTCGTATCCTCTTCATAGCTGTGTGGACCATGTTAATTCCTTAGTGATGTGGACACAGAGACATTTTAAGCTCTCGACCTGCTCCACTACAGCTCTATTGATGTGGATGGGGGCGTACTCGCTTCTCTGTTTCCTGTAGTCCACGATCAGCTCCTTTGTCTTGCTGACGTTGAGGGAGAAGTTGTTGTCCTGGCACCACACTGCTAGGTCTCGGACCTCCTCCCTATAGGCTGCCTCATCGTCGTTGGTGATCACTGACTAATTCTTCAATGCTGTACAAGCTGACAAAAGACCATGTAGACCAAAACCCACAGTTGGAGTCTGAAAGACACTGCACACGATTCACTCTCTCTTCACACTTACCTGAAGCACAGTAATCAGTGAATTGCTCCCCAATAGTGGCTAACAGTAACTCCTTCCATACAGCAGGCTGGGGAAATGAAGACACATTGAGTATGTTACCAGTACACACATTTACTCAACAAACATAAATATGGTATGAATGATTAAAACATAACATATGACCTTTATTATACTTACAGTGCTTTCTTTGGGTACTTTCATTTTCCAAACTCCCCCCTTTGCATTACTCTCTTCTTCCCTGGATGAAATGGAAAATGCATAGCAAGACAGAGACTAAATGAAAGGTAATACCATTTACATATATAATTACGTATAGACCTATGTGTTTGTATTAATTTGATTATTTAGTCTTACCAGAGTGGTCTTCTCTCTCCTCTCATTAAGTGATAGCTACATCTCAGTGGTAAACTGGAAACTCCAGGTATATTGTTGTACACGCTCCAAAAGCTCTATGAAAAAAATGAGGGAAAAATGATATCTTTACCATGATTATCAAAATCCTAGTGTTGCCTTTATTACGCCATTATTATTGAGAAACGTGCATTTATCATAATTTATTATGTGGCAATTATCTTAAACCTATCAACTAACACAGAGAGCTTACCTGAACTGTTTGCACAGTGTAGATTTTTTTCAGACCTGATTCACATTCTGCTGCGGTTGTTCCTGGTAAAGATCTGGAGGAAAGATCCAAACAAAACATCAATATCTAATTTAATCTATATAGAACTCGGCATCTGGCATGATCTAGCAGTCCTAAAATAATCTGTCTGTTTTTGTATCTATAGCAAGCCTTGGTACAGCAGTTCCCCCACTCTGTGAACAGGCTTTACTAGATATCTCAGCGAGCAGAGGTTGTGCTCAAAGCAGCCAGGTCGGAGAAGATCTGGTGTCAACCCCCTTTCCACAGGACTCTAGCCCAGCAGTAAACAAGACTGACTGACCCCTTTAAAGTTGACTGCCTTCTCTCTTGGCCAGAGACGTACACTACATGACCAAAAGTATGTGGTCACCTGCTAATCAAACATCTCATTCCAAAATTCACGGGCATTAATATTGAGTTTGTCCCCCCTTTGATGCCTCAACAGCCTCCACTCTTCTGGGAAGGCTTTCCTTTACCACCAGATGTTGGAACATTGCTGCGGGGACTTGCATCCATTGCCATGCTGAAACAGGAAAGGGCTTTACCTAAACTGTTGCCACAAAGTTTGAAGCACAAAATCGTATAGAATGTCATTGTATGCTGCAGTGTTAAGATTTCCCTTCACTGGAACTATGGGGCCTATCCCGAACAGCCCCAGACCATTATTCCTCCTCCACCAAAATGTACAGTTGGCACTATGCATTCGAGCGGGTAGCGTTCACTTGGCATCCGCCAAACCCCGATTCATCCATCAAACTGCCAAATGGTGAAGTGTTTTCCACTGAAATGGAAACCCATTTCATGAAGCTACCGACGAACAGTTCTTGTACTGACGTTGCTTCCAGGGGCAGTTTGGAACTCGGTAGTAAGTGTTGGACAGGAGCACTCGACGCTCACAATCAATCAAATGTATTTATAAAGCCCCTTTTACATCAGCATATGTCACAAAGTGCTGTACAGAAACCCAGCCTAAAACCCCAAACAGCAAGCAATGCAGATGTAGGAGCACGGTGGCTGGAAAAAACTCAAAAGGCAGGAACCTAGGAAGAAACCTAGAGAGGAACCAGGTTCTGAGGGGTGGTCAGTCCTCTTCTGGATGTGCCGGGTGGAGATTATAACAGTACAGTGGCAAGAAAAAGTATGTGAACCCTTTAGAATTACCTGGATTTCTGCATAAATTGGTGATCAAATTTGATCTGATCTTCATCTAAGTCACAACAATAGACAAACATAGTGTGCTTAAACTAATAACACACAAATTATTGTATTTTTCTTGTCTTTATTGAATACATAATTTAAACATTCACAGTGTAGGTTAGAAAAAGTATGTGAACCCCTAGGCTATTAACTTCTCCAAAAGCTAATTGGAGTCAGGAGTCAGCTAACCTGGAGTCTAATCAATGAGACGAGATTGGAGACGTTGGTTAGAGCTGTCTTGTGCTATGAAAAACACTCACAAACATTTAGTTTAAGAAGAATCATAGAGAGTCAGCTAAAGACTTACAGAAATCTCTGGAACATGCTAACATCTCTGTTGATGAGTCTATGATATGCAAAACACTAAACAGAATGGTGTTCATGGGAGGACACCACGGAAGAAGCCATTGCTGTCCAAAAAAACATTGCTGCACATCTGAAGTTTGCAAAAGTGCACCTGGATGCTCCACAGCGCTACTGGCAAAATATTCTGTGGACAGACGAAACTACAGTTGAGTTGTTTGGAAGGAATGAGTGAACAAATGACACAACAATTACTTACTTATTTCATAAACAAAGTTATGTAACACCCAATGCCAATGTAATTACCCCCTTACATTCAATAACTGGTTTTGCCACCTTTAGCTACAATGACTCCTACCAAAAGCTTCCTGTAGTTGTTAATCAGTCTCTCACATCGCTGTGGAGGAAGTTTGGTCCACTCTTCCATGCAGAACTGCTTTAACTCAGCAACATTTGTGGGTTTTCATGCATGAACTACTCGTTTCAAGTCCCGCCACATCATCTCAATTAGGATTAGGTCTGGACTTTTATTAGGCCATTCTAAAAATGTGTTGCTTTCTAGCCACTTTCATATGGACTTGATTGTGTGTTTTGGATCATTGACCCAGTTGCGTTTCAGCTTCAGCTCACAGACGGATGGCCTGACATTCTCCTGTAGAAACCTCTGATACAGAGCAGAATTCATGGTTCCGTCTAAGGCAAGTCAACCAGGTTCTGAGTTACAAAGCATCCCCAAACCATCACACTACCACCAACATGCTTGGCCATTGGTATGAGGTTCTTACTGTGGAATGCAGAGTTTGTTTTTTGGTTTTCACCAAACATAGTATTGGTAAACACAGGTTCCCTTTATCTAGAATCAGGATTTGGTTGAAGATCTGATAACTTTCAGTATGAAAAATATGAAAAAAAAATAGAGAAAATCAGAAAAGGGGCAAATACTTTTTCACAGCACAGTAACCAGTCAAAGGTTTGGACACACCTACTCATTCCAGGGTTTTTCTTTATTTTTTTACTATTGTCTACATTGTAGAATAATAGTTATGACATCAAAACTATGAAATAACACATATGGAATCATTTAGTAACCAAAAAAAGTGTTAAATAAACCAAAATATATTTTAGATTCTTCAAAGTAGCCACCCTTTGCCGTGAGGACAGCTTTGCACACTCTTGGCATTCTCTCGACCAGCTTCACGAGGTAGTCACCTGGAATGCATTTCAATTACCGGTGTGCCTTTTTAAAAGTGTATTTCCTTCTTAATACATTTGAGCCAATCGGTTGTGTTGTTACAAGGTAGGGGTGGTATACAGACGATAGCACTATTTGGAAAAAGACCAAATCCATATTATGGCAAGAACAGCTCAAATAAGCTAAGATAAATGACAGTCCATCATTACTTTAAGACAGGGGTGGGCAACTCCAGTCCTCAAGGGCCTGATTGGTTTCACACTTTTTCTCCATCCCTAGCAAACGCAGTTGATTAATCAAACTGTATTCTAAACTGAAGATCATGATTAGGTGATTATTGGAGTCATATGTGTTAGCTGGAGCAAAACTGTGACACCAATCAGGCCCGCGAGGACTGGAATTAGCCACCGCTGCTTTAAGACATGAAGGTCAGTCAATCACTTCAAAAGTTTCTTCAAGTGCAGTCACAAAAAACATCAAGCGCTATGAAACTGGTTCTCATGAGGACAGCCACAGGAAAGGAAGACCCAGAGTTACCTCTGCTGCAGAGGATAAGTACATTAGAGTTACCTGTCTCAGAAATTGCAGCCCAAATAAATACATCACAGAGTTCAAGTAACAGACATCTCAACATCAACTATTTAGAGGAGACTGTGTGAATCAGGCCTTCATGGTTGAATTACTGCAAAGAAACCACTACTTAGGAACACCAATAATAAGAAGAAACTTGCTTGGGCCAAGAAACACAAGCAATGGACATTAGACCGGTGGAAATCTGTACTTTGGTCTGAGGAGCCCAAATTTGAGATTTTGGTTCCAACTGCTGTGTCTTTGTGAGATGCAGAGTAGGTGAACGGAAGATCTCCCCATGTGTGGTTCCCACCGTGAAGCATGGAGGAGGAGGTGTGATTATGCTTTGCTGGTGACACTGTCTGTGATTCATTTAGAATTCAAGGCACACTTAACCAGCATGGCTACCACAGCATTCTGCAGTAATACTCCATCCCATCTGGTTTGCCCTTAGTGGGACTATCATTTGTTTTTCAACAGGACAACAATCCAAAACACCTCTAGGCTGTGTAAAGGCTATTTGACCAAGAAGGAGAGTGATGGAGTGCTGCATCAGATGACCTGGCCTCCACAATTGCCCGACCTCAAACCAATTGAGATTTGGTTTGGGATGTGTTGGACCGCAGAGTGAAGGAAAAGCAGCCAACAAGTGCTCAGCATACATGGGAACTACTTCAAGACTGTTGGAAAAGCATTCCAGGTGAAGATGGTGGAGAGAATGACAAGTGTGTGCAAAGCTGTCATCAGGGTAAAAGGTGGCTACTTTGAAGAATCTCATATTGTTTCAAACTTTTTTTGGTTACTACATGATTCCATATGTGTTATTTCATAGTTTTGATGTCGTCACTATTATTCTACAATGTAGAAAATAGTAAAAATATAGAAAAACCCTTGAATGAGTAGGTGTCCAAACTTTTGACTGGTACTGTATAGTGTACATTGATATACATAATTTCAATAAGAACACAATGAAAAGAAAGATCTGTATCGGCAAAACCATCGCCACATCCATAGTTTTTTATTAAACTGTAAAAAAAAAATATATATATATATATATAATTTAAAGCTAGGTCTAAATGAAAACCAAGACAGAGAAAAGGTATCCACATTACAGAGTCAATGGATGGTGGAAGCCTAAACAAAAACAGACTAGCCTATGATTTAACTTTGAGTCTTGAGATTGAAAATAAATACTTTCACCCCTAGGCCTATATTCAGGAAAAACTTTTTGTTGTTGTTGAACAAATCAGTGTTGAGGGCCTCAGGCTTTCCCCAACCCAAGGTCTTAACACCGGTTACATAGCAGAGGTAAACAAACGTTGCCCCATATACAAGTACTCACAGTGTTGATAAAAATAGACAAAGTCCAGTTCCAGCAGGTCACGTGTACACTTCCCATAATAGAATAATATTAGCTAAATGTCGGTGAAGCAGTGAGCAGAAGTTTTACAATGAATAAAATTGCTGATAGCCTGCCTAAGACTGAGATTTTGAGAACATTTTCTAACCAATGGTACATTGCATGGCACAATATCACGCGAGGAATAAGAAACAGTGATTGCGAAAACACAGGTTATAGTGTAATAATAATATACGTTACTATTTGGGCGTTATACCCATGTACTGTCTGCAACTTGAAAGACTCCTTTGTTTTGGCAAGGCTTCCTAGCTAGCTATTCCAAATGCAGTTGAATTCATACAAACTCATCACATGAAAACAAATCATAGAATGAATCAACACCAAGTCCATGAAATGATAAAATGGTGAGCTTACCTATCAAGCCAAAAAGTCCACGGAGAATGTAATGGGAGGGTGCCGTTTCCATCGTTGTTCGTGATGTTCTCCAATTCTCTTTCGTCAATATGGATGTTACGTTCAGCGGAGTTTTGACTTACTGTGTTGTTCAGCTGCAGGGTTGGGACAGCAGGAACGGCCATTTCCTGGGTTGTAAAAATAATCGATTTGATTGTTTTTAAAATATCTCGTTTCACCTTTTGATTAAATAGGTGTAAAGTGCCTACTTTGCTGACTCATTCGTAGCTTCACCGGTCTGGCGCCACAACATCAGTAAAACGACGACGTCTAGCTGTCTGCAGGCCAAACGTTCTTGTCATAAACAAGCAGGCGAAATCCACAATAGGAAACAGGACTGCCTTAAATTAGTATTACATGTACCTCAAATTTCCCCTAAAACATGCCAAGACCCCTTAAATGAAATAAAGGGCCTCTTAAGCCTCCCTTAATTTTTAAATGCAAAAGGGGACCCATTATACATACCTTAATTTCAATTGTTGGTCAGTACCCTTTATTTTTCAATTTCAGTGCATATGAAGGATATCAATAAACGTATCCTTAATAATACCTTACTACGGAATGTTTGATTAGCTCCCTTGTTTTTGGGGTTTAAGGATAGGTCAAGGGACATACGGAGCATGCCCTTCATTATTCATTGCTTTAGATTGTTTTTGTTGATCCTTACGTGTTCAGATTAGGTGCCGCGCGCGTAGAGTGGATCTTTTTTTCTACAGTCTTCCACCCGTACTGTAGATGGCGGCATGCACCTTAACCATTGTTTGCGGACCGCCGAAGAAGAAGAAGCCCCCCCCCCCCCCCCCCGGACATGTGCACTTGAGTGGGTAGCTAGCAAGTGTGTTACCTGGATGTGTTGTTGCTAGCTAAGGAAGCTAGTGGTATTTTTTTCTTTCCCCTCTTCTTCTGTTTCCTGTCGCTGTTGTAAGGGATATCAGTTGCCATAGGCTAGTTTACGTTACAACCATGGAAATTGACACACTTTTGGAGGCTTTCAAGAGTAAGTCAACTTACTTTAGCTGTTTTTCAGGATCTGTAACGTTATTTACTGTAGCCGCATATATTCTAGTTAGCTTGCTATCTCGTTGGATGGATGGAGAACTTGGCTAGTTGTAACTAGCAGTCAAAATTGTTAACTGACTAACTTAGCTCGCTAGGCCTATTTTATTTTGAGAGCGTAACTACATGTATAATTCAATATTGATGTGTGTTGACTTGAAGCTATTTCACCCACTTAGTTTCATTTTGTTCCTAGTCTAGTTAACGTTAGCAGGTAGCTTATGTTGACCACAGTTTCTACCTAGCGTTGTGTTCTAGTTTAGTTAGCTCGTTTATTTGCTACTAGCGTTAACTACTGTAGTTAGTTAGTTAGCGTTACTTAGTGGTGAGTGTGATAGTTGCAGCCATGGTGATTCTATGAAATTAGTAGCTATCCTAATTATATGGTTGCAGCTTGCTAGCTATTTAAAGCCTGTGGTTGCCGTGCAGCTAATTCTTCCCGACGGTGTGCCCTGGACTACAACGCTGTACATACTTTAATAAGCGTTTTCTATTTTCTTATTTTTACGTTCAGACTTTGAGAAGAAAGGGAAGAAAGATACCTGTCCTGCCCTGGATCAACTTTTGTCTCATGTCGCCAAAACGGGAGAAACGATGTGAGTGTCTGAGAAATAAGCCTCAAGTGCTAGTCTATTTTCTATTGAATGGACAATGTGTCAATTCAGTATATAAATGCACAGGCTGGTAAATTACAACTCATGGATAGTATTATTGCTGACATGAATTTCTGGATATGCTACCATGTTGGAGGAGACTGAAGTTAACCCAATATTGGACTAAATTAGCCTTATGCTATTCCTTAGTCCAAGGACCTTACACGTTCTGTTTAAAGGGCGAATTGGCTCTCAAAACCATAACAGCCAAATACACCATCAAAAAGTGAATAGATTCTCAATTGCGGTACGGTTCTAGAAATATAAATGCCTCTAATTTCATTTCACATCAAAATATATTCATGAATGTGAAATGCAGACATACTGTACACTGTTTTAACACAGTTGCAGTCAACACTATTTTTAAGTGACAACACGTTTGTGGCATCTGTCTTCCATTCATACACAGGTGTTCGGAGACTCAGATGGCTAATTAGCACAGATCTTCTGTCTGTTTTCCATAAACAAGCGATGTAACGTGGAAATATGGCCGTGTGGCAACCCTAACCCTATAAAGGTGTGCAGTAATTTTAACATTTTTGTTTAAAAATAAAATTCTCGCTAATATGAAAGATTTGTTCCTTATGTTTCCAAAACCATACCGCAAGCGATACATGTTAACATTTTAGAGCAAATGTCTGGGTTCTTAAAAGGTCCCCTTGGAAGAAGATACCTTCATCAATAGGCGCTAAAGGTACTTGGCGTCTATGAATGGGCTAGGCATCCAGAGAGGTATCCCACGAAGCAAGCTAGATCTACTCTGGGTTTTCTAAAGCTTCAGTTAGCTTCACCTTCCAGCCAGGTTTCAAGTTTTATTAGTCGTATGTATGGGATATGCATGGTATGCATCGCCCAAAGAAATGTTTACTTGCAGGTTCTTGAAAGTAAATAAAAAAACAAAGTAAATGGCAGTAGGATATATATATATTTTTTTGCCTAAGTATAATACAAGAATGCACAATTTATGATACAATATTTACATGTGTATTGGGGATGTATAAATTGAGCAGTATAGTAAGTCTGGTAGCAGCA
The DNA here is from genome assembly GCF_002021735.2 of Oncorhynchus kisutch. NCBI lineage: Eukaryota > Metazoa > Chordata > Actinopteri > Salmoniformes > Salmonidae > Oncorhynchus > Oncorhynchus kisutch. The sequence continues at coordinate 16,665,720 of NC_034197.2, forward strand.
GTTGTGATGTGCACAGAATCAGAGCAGGTGGTCAGTTCAAGTGTTCAGCACTCTGATGGCTTGTAGATACCAACAGGCTCAGACAGTATCAGAGCATGAGGTCTGATGGAAACGGTCTGCCTGACAGTTAACGAGAGAACAGCTTGTGGGTGGGGGGGTCCTTGATGATGCTGCGTGTCTTCCTCAGGCACCATTTCGAGTGATGTCCTGGATGGATGGCAGCACGGTCCCGGTGATATACTGGAGGGCGTTGCGGTTGTGTACGGAGCAATTCCCTTACCAGGCTGTGATGCAACCGGGCTTCATGCAGAATTTCTTCAGCCGTCTTAGGAAGTAGATACTGTAGCACCCACTTGACAAGAGTAGTAGTGGTGGTGCTGGTCTATGACAAGTCCTCGGCTTCATCCATACTATGACGGTGGATATTGCTTGTCCACCTGCTGCTAACTCTAGCAGTCTTGTAACTGCGCGTGTATGTCGTACATGGCTAGTCGAACACCAAACTCTTAATTTAGACAATGATGACACCTCAATCCATGGGCGAGTCAGGTCCTACATTTTTATGTGTGCCGAAATGAAAATGAACTACCGTAGGTTATCTTGCAAATTCAGCAGGCTGTGGTGTGAAATAGGCTTTTAGAAATGCCATCTTTATTTTATGACTCATAGTTAATGCTGTCTTTGGTGTTACATTGCGTGAAGTTTAAAATGCATTCTGTCATTACTGTGATATATATATTTTTTTATGTACAAACATTTGATTAAATATTTTGTTAAATCAGTCTTCTTCCTCAAATGAATGGGATGATGATGCAGTTTTTGCAAGAGGGAGGGAATCTGATTTCATTGGTCCTCATTGGTCCTCAACTCACGGCTCAGTCATTTCATTCAGAGTAAGTGGAATTAGCCTACCCCAGAGAAGGATTCGTTGTGCCATTTGAATGTGCCTGGCTAAAAGGTGAGCCACTTTCGTATGACCGGTTAACCCGAGTTGAACTCTGTTGACCAAAGTTACCTCGCTAACTCCTCAAACCTGCTTTGTAGGAAACCCCTCCTGTGTCGGACCAAGAGAGGATAACTTTTTGGTCTCCTCTTCTAGGATTTCATGGTCGCAGTTCAAAAGTTATTTCCTGTTTAAACTTGAAAAAGTAATGGATGACTTCAGAACCTTGTCGCCAGACCAGCGAGATCCATCCAATCCTAATGTGGAGTACATTCCTTTTGAGGAGATGAAGGACAGGATTCTCAAAATTGTAGATGGGTACAACGGGTGAGTGTCCTCCACTGTCCAGTGCGGAGACATTTAATAAAAGTCTCCCTTTCATGCCTGTTTTACCAGTATGCCTTTGTGTAGCCTTGTGTACAGCCTCATGAGGAAAGTATACCTTTTCACTATCTTTTCCAGTATTCCGTTCACCATCCAGCGTCTGTGTGAGTTACTTACTGACCCTAAGAGGAACTACACTGGAACAGGCAAGTTCCTCAGGGGAGTGGAGAAGGTAAGTATTATCACTGTTTCTGAGATTGTTTATCATAATGGGTTTTTGAAATATGAGGTGTGATCTTTATCCAAAATGGGAGTTTATTTGACAAATTCAGGTACATCCTTCCCAGTTTTCGTTCAGTTTGCTTCTGTTTTAATAAACTTTTTGCAACTGAATCGGCACAATAAATACGCCCCCTGGGTACTTACCCTATTAAGGATACCTACAGTATCAGTCAAAAGTTTGGACACACCTATTCATTAAAAAAAAAATCTTTATTTTAACTTTTTTCTACATTGTAGAATAATCGTGAAGACATCAAAACTATGAAATAACACATATGTAATCATGTAGTAACCAAAAAAGTGTTAAACAATATTTTAGATTCTTCAAAGTAGCCACCCTTTGCCTTGACAGCTTTGCACACTCTTGGCATTCACTCAACCAGCTTCTTTTATGAATGCTTTTCCAACAGTCTTGGATTTCCCACATATGCTGAGCACTTTGCTGCTTTTCCTTTGCTCTGCGGTCCAACTCATGCCAAACTATCTCAATTGGGTTGAAGTTGGGTGATTGTGGAGGTCAGGTCATCTGATGCAACCCTCCATCACTCTCCTTCTTGGTCAAATGGCCCTTACACAGCCTGGAGATGTGTTGGATCGTTGTCCTGTTCAAAAACCAATTATAGTCTCAGTAAGAGCAAACCAGATGGGATGGCTTATCACTGCAGAATGCTGTGGTAGCCATGCTGTTTAAGTGTGCCTTGAATTCTAAATAAATCAGTGTCACCAGCAAAGCACCATGCCACCTCCATGCTTCACAGTGGGAACCACACATGCAAAGATCATCCGTTCACCTATTCTGCGTCTCACAAAGACACGGAGGTTGGAAACAAAAATCTCACATTTGGACGCATCAGACCAAAGGACATATTTCGACCAGTCTAATGTCCATTGCTCATTTTAGTAGTGGTTTCTTTGCAGTAATTTCACCAATAAGGCCTGATTCACGCAGTCTCCTCTGAACAGTTGATGTTGATGTGTCTCTTACTTGAACTCTGAAGCATTTATCTGGGCTGCAATTTCTGAGGCTGGTAACTCTAATGAACTTATCCTCTGCAGAAGAGGTACCTCTGGGTCTTCCTTTCCTGTGGTGGTCCTCATGAGAGCCGGTTTCATCATAGCACTTGATGGTTTTTGCGACTGCAAAGTTCTTGTAATTTTCCATATGGACTAACCTTCATGTCTTAACGTAATGGACTGTTGTTTTCTCTTTGCTTATTTGAGCTGTTCTTGCCATAAAATGGACTTAGCCCTATTTGATAAAATACCATCTTTTGTATACCACCCCTACCTTGTCACAACACAACTGATTGGCTCAAAAGCATTAAGAAGGAAAGAAATTCCATAAATTTCCTTTTAAGAAGGCACACCTGTTAATTGAAATGCATTCCTGGTGACTACCTCATGAAGCTGGTTGAGAATGCCAAGAGTGTGCAAAGGGTGGCTACTTTGAAGAATCTCAAATATAAAACATATTTTGATTTGTTGAACAATTTTTTTGGTGTTGTTGGAGTTACTACATGATTCCATATGTGTTCGTAGTTTTGATGTCTTCACTATTATTCTATACAAATAAAGAAAAACCCTTGAATGAGTAGGCCTGTCAACGTTTGACTGGTATTGTATGTCACAGATACATGTGCTTGTGTTCATTTGAATGAATAATGCATTCTCGCATGGCTTATTTTTAACAAGTTTATAATTGCTTGTGTTTGTATACAATATACATGATTGGAGTTTGATGGTATTGTTTATATTTTGCAGAATGTGATGGTGGTCAGTTGTGTATATCCTACCTCAGAGTAAGTATTATATCATGTTTCTCAACCTACCACTTTTTATAGCAAAACATACTTTAAAGTTGGTCAACTTCAAAGCGGTCTATCAAATCATTTTGGGTAGGCTAACAGTCATCTGGATTTGCTGACTCACTCTGCCTCTTTCAAAGGAAAAATGGGGCAACCAGTGTAAACAAAATGAATGGAGTGATGTTCCCTGGCAATAATACCTCTATTTATTCAGAAAGGTGAGCGCTACCTACTTGTCAATGGTTGATGTTCAGTTATGCAATTTATCTACATTTTATAACATAAAATGGGTGGGGAACCCCAATAAAACCCAGCAGTCTTTCGTTCTAAGCATCCCTGAACATAGGGGGAGAAGTTTTAGTAATTTACTCATACCAAATATTCTGGGTGGCAGTGTAGTTAAATCTCCTTGTTATTACACTGAACAAAAATATAAACGGAACGTGCATCGATTTGACAAATATTTGATTGAAATGCATTCATTAGACCCTAATCTATGGACTTCATATGACTGGGAATACAGATATGCATCTGTTCGTCACAGATACCTTAAAAAAAAGGTAGAGGCGTTGATCAGAAAACCAGTCAGTATCTGGTGTGATCACCATTTGCCTCGTGCAGCGCGACACATCTCCTTCGCATAGAGTTGATCAGGCTGTTCATTGTGGCCTGTGGAATGTTGTCTTTCTCCTCTTCAGTAGCTGTGTGAAGTTGCTGGATATTGGCGGGAACTGGAACACGCTGTCGATCCAGAGCATCCCAAACATGCTCAATGGGTGACATGTCTGGTGAGTATGCAGGCCATGGAAGAACTGGGACATTTTCAGCTTCCAGGAATTGTGTACAAATCCTAGTGACATGGGGCTGTGCGTTATCATGCTGAAACATGAGGTGATCGCGGCAGTGGGCCTCAGGATCTCTTCACGGTATCTCAGTGCATTCAAATTGCCATCGGTAAAATGCAATTGTGTTCATTGTCTGTAGCTTATGCCTGCCCATACCATAACCCCGCCGCCACGGGGCACTCTGTTCACAAAGTTAACATCAGCAAACCGCTCGCCCACACAACGCCATCTGCCCGGTACAGTTGAAACCGGGATTCATCCGTGAAGAGCACACTTCTCCAGCCTGCCATTGGCCATCGAAGGTGAGCATTTTTCCACTGAAGTCAGTTACGACACTGAACTGCAGTCAGGCATCAGACCCTGGTGAGGATGACAAGCACGCAGATGAGCTTCCCTGACTCTGTTCCTGACAGTTTATGCAGAAATTCTTTGGTTGTCCAAACCCACAGTTTCAACAGCTGTCTGGGTGGCTGGTCTCACACGATCCTGCAGGTTAAGAAGCTTGATGTGGAGGTCCTGGGCTGGTGTTGTTACACGTGGTCTGCCTCCAAATTCTCTAAAACGACATTGGAAGCGGCTTATGGTAGGCAAATGAACATTCAATTCTCTGGCAACAGCTCTGGCGGACATTCATACAGTCAGCATGCCAATTGCACTCTACCTCAACTTGAAACATCTGTGGCGTTGTGTTGCACATTTGGCCTTTTATTGTCCCCAGCACAAGGTGCACCTGTGTAATTACCATGCTGTTTAATCAGCTTAATATGCCACACCTGTCAAGTGGATGGATTATCTTGGCAAAGGAGAAATGCTCACTAACAGGGATGTAAACACATTTGTGCACAACACTTTTCAGAAAAGCTTTCTGTGCGTATGGAAAATTACTGGCTACTTTTTTATTTCAGCACATAGGACCAACACTTTACATGTTACGTTTATATTTTTGTTCAGTATAATTTGATTCAATTGCAACAATATGATTGAATGAAAGCGTATTGGATTTTGCATATAGAGATGATTTCTTCTCTCCTTATGGTAGGAATATAAATGGACCAGGCACCCCAAGGCCACTGATCAGACAAAAGCTATTGCTATCCACCTCTCTGGCTACAAACGGTCTCCCTGACAGCACAGACGATAAGAAGCCACTCACAGAACAAGAGGAGCATGTTGTCAGGTAACTATCATTGTGTGAAGCCAGGTGACTGTCAGCCAAAATATAACGCTATAAATGTTAAGACTTAGCAACTAGTTCTGATGTTTTGACACTTTCTTTAGTGATTCCTCTGTATCTGAAAGTAATACCACAAAAAGCAGTCTGATGAAGACCAAGCATCCAGAAGAGGATGCGACGGAGGCAGAGAGCCATGAAGTGAAAAGGCTGAAGTTTGACAAAGACATGGATGAAGATGAGGAGGTAGACACGGAGATGTCCTGTCCTGAACCTGCCCAAAGCTCATCAGACAAGCCAGAATCGTCAACAGACATTGTTGAGGAAGAAAAAGACAAGTCTGCTGATATGCTCACCACAAACGATCATGGTACCTTTTTTTTTTTTTTACAATGGGGCATTTTCAAACAACACTATATGGCTGTATTAACACAGGCAGCCCAATTCTGATCTTCTTTCCACTAATTTGTATATTGACCAATCACATTTTCACATCAGATATTTTTCAGCGCTGGTCTGATCTGGTCAAAAGACAAATTAAGTGGGGGAAAAATATCAGAATTGGGCTGCCAGTCTAAACACAGCCTAAGCTTGTGAAAGGGAACATTTGACATGGGTCCAAGAATAACATTGTTAAACTGGATGAATTGATTTATGGAAGGATGTAATGGCGTTCTTGCCTTCTGTCCCCCAGAGCCTTCTAGCACTCAGACAGAAGAGCCCTTTGAGGAAGAGACAGCGGAGACATCAGAGAGAGAGGCTGAGTCTGGCCCTACCAACAGTCTAAAAAGTGACAGCACCATGGACCAGTCAGAGGGGCAGCTTGCTCAGTCAGGGAAGGATCTACGTTTAGAGAAACAGGGGGAAGGGGATTGCAGTGAGTCAGTCAGTAGCAGCAATGGGGAGGGAGCACCCAGTGAAGAGCCTGTCCCATCTTCCTCTCCCAGAAGTAAAGTTGAGTCGTCGGCAGAAGGCGCTGATGCAGAAAACAGTTTAGAAAGCCCAGAGACCGCAGATGAGCCCATGGAACAGGACTAACCTGAGGGCCACCCAACATTATTTTACACTGTATGATACTGTAACACACCCAGGAGATCTCTGTACCAATGTGGACCTGTAGTCTCCCAGAACAGGGGGGCTTTTTGTGAGGCCTCGGGTCTCCTCACGCCTTATGACCCACCCACCTCCTGACTGCCAGTCTGATTTAAAAAACGTAATTTAAGTTCCCCTCCAGCTAGGTTTTTTTTCAAGCCTGTGGCATTCATTTACACATGAAATGCCTTTATCACTGTTATTTTAATATGATCTGCTATTTTAGACGCCAATTCCAAAGCTGCTTGGTTATCATTGTGATGTAGAAGGATCTGTCATTATTCAGTGTTTGATCTTCATCTGTGGTGAATGTTTCATATTTGCCGGCCCAGTTAGGTTCTCTGGATCTGTGGGATGCCTTGGATTTTCCCTGGGTAAAGTGACCGCTTTCAGCTATGTTTTGTTTTTAGTGTGGTCGTTTTTTTGCACTTCGAAATGTAAAGTATAGAAAACTGGCCATGACATCTGTAGCATAAAACCACTGGGAGCCCTGCTAGTTTGCTAGTCTTGCAAAGTAAACATACAGAAACCATGGATTGCAACCAATCCTCCTCATGTACTATGATTGAACAATAGAGATATAGCTGTGAACCAAATGCTTTAAACTGTCCAGTGAAATTTTCACTTTGAAAAGCTAATCTGTTAACTTGTCCTGTTCTTGTATTTGTGGCAAAAGCAGAAATTAAGAGAAACACTTCAAAAACTCAACCTCAAACAGACTGTTACAAAAATGCTTGCCATTTCCGTTTTGGCTGAGATGGAATTTTTCTCTCAGATTTAAAGTGAAGGTCCAGAACTTTAGTATAATTTGTTTTTGAAAGTAGTGCTCATGAGCCAAACTTGATCCCTGCTTTTTGTGTACTCTCTCATCCATTTCGTATGATATGCTATATCCTGCTTTTAATTTTTGTATTCGTATGAAATGTTACTAATCCAAATCGTACAATATGTTACTCATTTGTTGTGCTTAAGATTCTGGACTACATCTTTAATCAAAAGATGTGGAAACATGGCATTTTAATTATCACAATCTTTTAATTGAATGGCATCTTTCTTAAACTTCAGACATCCATATCAACTAAATTCAACTTTAAATCTCAGCACAAAATGATTGCTACTGCTGTCACGTGGAATAACGAAGCTTGTTTTGATTTGATTTGGAGCGTTTACTGGCTGCCATATCTTGTTTCTGCAACAGTCCTTTTTATATATTAGGATTTTAACATTTCTGTAAAGAAGATTTTGTAGATTGTAATACATGTTCACTGCCTTTGTGAAAGTCTTTGTAGATTGGTCTTTCAACACCGTATTCATATGAAGCAATAAATGCTAACATTAAGTGTGAGGTATGCTTAATTTGTATCAAGGAAGTTATACCTTTTGCCAACTATGAATACATATTTTGAATACATCACATCCTTATTTGTACATTTTCAGAGAAATCATTGAATCTTATGATGGTATCTCCAAATGGCCTTGACACTCATGCATAGTAGGCTAATGACACTTATCCCTGTCCCTATGAAACAGTCAGCACATTACATGAGCCAAGAAGAGCTCGGCTGGGGTAGGTGTTCTGTCAACACATTGTTCTATTATAGGAAACAAGGACAGTCAGTCCTACAGGGGGTTTTCTACCTCACCTTCCTACATCTATAATTTTGATAGTTTCTTATAATCCCATTACTCATCTTTACAAAGATGTAACAAAGGGTATTTGGAAACAGTCAACTGGTGAAATATGTTAGGCCTAGTACTGGGCCATGGAATGCGATGTACTTGAGCTAATTTTGGCTCGAGCAGAGCTGATGTGTACACAGGTTATCAAGGAAGGTCCTATAAATAGCATCACCTAATTAGAGGGATTACCAAATGCCTGCCCTCTATGACTAATCGGATTTGCAAACAAAAAGGAGGATGGCATGTAGGGGACATTGTAACTAACCTTTAGTTGCGAACAAAAAGGAGGATGGCATGTAGGGGACATTGTAACTAACCTTTAGGTAGACCTAGGGCTCGTTTGAGTGGTAAAGCTGAAGCAACCGACTAGAAAAAAGTGAGTGAAGTCAGGAGGTGCATATGTGACAGCCGAAAGTCTGGCACTGTGGTTTTATAAAAGCAAGGCTCAGATCAACACGGCAGTGTGGTCATTGTTTATAAAAGTTTCTTTGTCGAAATAAACATGCCTCCAACCTCACACACAAACTGAAATTAAATGAGAACAATCAATTAGTGAGAGCGTCTCAAACGTCACACTCATTTGTCCACTCTAGCCTATACATGAATGGAACCAAAGTTGGTTGCTGTTTGAGTCACTTTGTTGGTCACATTCATGTAGGACGGAACTAACAAAGATTCAATAACAACCCAAATGAAACAGGTGCTGTTCTAGTAAGCCGTTATGAAAGACACTCATGGTGTTGTCCACTGAAAGTTGACTAGCAACAACTGGGCCCTAAAAGACACCCACTAAATTTGCCCAAGAGGCAAACAAAATAAATCGCACATCAAACTTTGACAGGAAGCAAACCAAAAAGTGGGGCAAAATAAAAGACAGATAGGAACCAATAAAGGATAGTTAAAAAAAATAATAAGGAGAGCCAACTAGAGCACTGGGCCAGCCACATCTCCAGCACAGGTGAAACACCTAACTAACGAGATGACACAGTGTTGCCAACTCCTCAGTAAGGAAAGTAGCTATTGGCTGTCCTAAAAGTCGCTAGAAGTTGCTAAATGACATCATCGCCTAATTTGCATAATTTGCCATGTGCATGTAATTGTGATGGACGCTGTAGGAGAGAGGAATACCGTCGTGGAAGAGACACAAAGTGAGTAACAAAACACCCTAAATATGTTTAGAACTACAAATGAACTTTCTTCTGTCGATTCTTGTTTTTTTTAATGTCACAATTCCAACCCTCCTCCTTTATCCAGGCTTGGGACCTGCAAAAGTGACCCAAAAGAGACACTGGCGGAGTTACTTCGTTTAAAATTATTATTATTATTATTATTATTATTATAAGTCTTCTTAATTTGGTTTGGTTTTGAACCTTATGGTCCACTTAGGAGTATTACAACAAGTCACAGTAAAACATGAACATTTTTAACCATAACATTTTTACATATACAAATCTACATTAACAATCTAAATGGACCAAAAAAGACAATAGAAAAAACTGTCAATGGCAAAGTGAGAAAATTATGGTAACTAGTCTGGCCCTAATTCAAGTTAATAGATTTTTTTCCCAGACCCCCCTCCACACACACACAGGCTGTGCTGGCTCACAGAAAGAGTGGGTCATCTTCATTTTGGTCAAGGCTCTTTATGGCAGGTTCAGCAACTGAGGCAGCTGACTTAAATGAGTAAGCAGCTGATGTACCAAAAAGCTGCAAAACATTATCAGGCAGCTGGTGCTCATAGCAAGCCTCACCAGACAGCTTCAGTCCATATCGAATGTAAAGGTTGGAGTTAAGGGTCTGCAAGGACATCCGATTTCTAAGTTAGCTTTTTACCACACTCATTTGGCTGAATACTCTCTCGACTTCAGCCTTCGAGTGTGGCAAGGACAACACAGACACAGCAGCCATGGCAAGTTCTTGAAACGCGTTGATATCAGCTGCATCCCTTAACTTCCAAATCTCACTCCAGAAGCCCAGTGTGCTTTTTGTCTCATTCCATTTACTAAGATGGATGGCACGCCATTGCTGGACAATCTTGTCTATCTCTGCAGGGGAGTAGCCAAGGAGCTTGGCTATTTTTTCTAGGGTACTTATTGTGCTTTAGAGTTTCCTTCACATTGAAAACTGACATGTGGGGCCTCCCGGGTGGTTAAGAGCGCTGTACTACCAGAGACTCTGGGTTCGCGCCCAGGCTCTGTCGCAGTTGGCCGCGACCGAGAGGTCCGTGGGGCGACACACAATTGGCCTAGCGTCGTCCGGGTTAGAGAGGGTTTGGCCGGTAGGGATATCCTTGTCTCATCGCGCACCAGCGACTCGTGTGGCGGGCTGGGCGCAGTGCGCGCTAACCAAGGTTGCCAGGTGCACAGTGTTTCCTCTGACACATTGGTGCGGCTGGGTTCCGGGTTGGATGCGCTCTGTTTTAAGAAGCAGTGCTGCTTGGTTGGGTTGTGTATCGGAGGACGCATGACTTTCAACCTTCGTCTCCTGAGCCCGTACGGGAATTGTAGCGATTGAGACAAGATAGTACTACTAAACAATTGGATACCACGAAATTGGGGAGAAAAAGGGTCAAATAAATACATTTCAAAAAAAGAACTGACATGTACTGCAATGCTTCGATGTTGTCCGGCAGTCTCACCCTCAACTCATTAGTGAGGGAGATGGTGAAGGCTACACACTGCTTTCGGACATTATTTTCATCCTCAGGTACAAGGTGGACTCAAAAAGGTAACCAAGGTACGGTTGGGACTGATGCATCCATCTATTGGCCCTTTGAGTACATCAACATTTGCCAGTGGATTCAGCACCCTGCTGTTCACAGACTTGATCAGGCTAACCAAGCTGTCAAGTAGCTTAAGAGGATCTACTTGCTCTCCCTCAAAAGCCTTGATGGCCAACTCTACCTCACCCAGCACTGACTTCAAAAAAGTCAGATACAATATGTTTTGAGGATCACTGTACCAGGAGTATAAAACCTCAGCCAAGTTCACTGGACTTGGAGAGTGAAAATGCAGCCTAAGCTCCTCCCATTGGTCCAAAATGCATGAAACTGCATTTTCAATGAGGAGCCAACATGTGGCACACACCTTGGTTATCTGTAAAGGTTTCTCCCCACAGTTGATGGTCTCATATGGCCTTGTAGGCCTCCCTGCGCTTTGGAGACACTGAAAACCAGTTATAAGTCTCTCGTACCAAGTACTCCACACTACGGGGGATGGTGTCATTGGAAGCATGACTTACAGCATGCTGCAGAGTGGCACACACAGTGAATAAGAACCAGATATTTGAGGCCATACTCCTCCTCCAGCACTTTATGGACCCCATTGTTAATCCCCGTCATAACAGAGACATTGTCAGTCTCTATCCCCAGGAGTTTCTCTTTTTTAATACAACACTTCTCAAGGAAAGCCACAACAGCACGGGCATAGATTTGGCATCTCCTCCCTCCAACTCAACAAGCCCCAGAAATGTTGATAAAATTGTCTGCCTGGTGTCACTAAAGTACCTTATCACAACCCCCAGGTACTTAGAAACACATCTGTGGACTCATCGAGGAGGAGGCTGAAACGCTGGTCACCCACATCTGTGGACTCATCGAGGAGGAGGCTGAAACGCTGGTCACCCACATCTGTGGACTCATCGAGGAGGAGGCTGAAACGCTGGTCACCCACATCTGTGGACTCATCGAGGAGGAGGCTGAAAAGCTGGTCACCCACATCTGTGGACTCATCGAGGAGGAGGCTGAAACGCTGGTCACCCACATCTGTGGACTCATCGAGGAGGAGGCTGAAACGCTGGTCACCCACATCTGTGGACTCATCGAGGAGGAGGCTGAAACGCTGGTCACCCACATCTGCGACCAACTTTTTCAGAAAGTATGGTGCTAGAACACCATTAATAATTTCTGTGCATTTTGAAGTGGGTAGCAGCAGTGGAGTGAGAAAGCAGCTCAACATGCTTCTCCAATGTGATCACATGCCAGCATGGAACAGTGTTCAGCGATAACTAATGCCATGGTGGCCTCAGCCTTTTTTGCAGAGTCATTTTTTTAACCATAAATGGCAGCTTGTTTTGGGTGGAACTGTTATAAGGCTTTGCCTTTTGAGTATGTTTTTGAGTTTTTACATCACTAAGTTTGGCGGAGAAATCAGCCTTACAATACAGGCAGTATGCCCATGTATCATCAATAATGGCTTCAACCAGCCTTTGAATTCAGGGTTTGATTCCCACTCCTTTCTGTATTTTTGAGTGTACAGTTTAGACTGAGACATGATGAGCTAGCTAGCTAGATGTTTAGCTTATGTCACAGAGAGGCACACACACAGTGGACAAGGTGTAAGTAAGTGACTGAGGCTGTGTGAGTCAAATGAAGTGATTTATTTTTGTGCAGTGATTTATTTTAGACAAAGAACATTTTACATTTACATCCCGCCCTGAATGTAAGCCAGGGCGGGATCAGCCAGCAGCGGCTTCCCGCATGCGTGATTAATTTGCAGTCTGATCGCAGAAGGGTGAACATCTCCTGCTCTGACTGCAGCTGGGAGGAACTGCTGCGCGAGGACAGGGCCGCCTGTGAGCGCTTTGGGACAGGGTGGGGCCCACGGCAACACCCGCTGCACGTCAGAGTCTCCAAAAGTCTCCAATAACACCAGAAAAAGTTGCTCGATTTTTTTGAAAATGTGTTGCTAGAGGGGTCTGAATACTCACTAAATATAGCGACAAAGTCACTAATTTGGCAACATTCATACAGTCGACATGTAGGCGCAAATCGATAAATTGTTGTCCCCTTAATGTGCTCTAGCACTACACAGCTGACTCAAATAACCAACTCATCAAGTTTTTATTATTTTAGTCAGCTGTGTCGTCAGGGTTGGAGAGTAACGGATTACACAAAAACGGTAACTGTAATACGTTACAAGGAAAAACATTGTAATCAGATTACAGATACTTTTGCAAAACTACATGATTACTTCGAGGATTACTTTTAAATTCAGAAAGGAGGATTGCACATTTTGTTTTGGGACACTTCTCGGTTTTCTAAATTCATTCAAATAAGCATTGACAAAAAGGCGCAAATTTGAATTTGTTCGAACTGAGAGAGTCTGACCAGAAGTCAGAGACCACTATGATGACACACCAAATGGGTTTGATGGATCGCGAGAAAAAAAGCAGGAATAGGCTTTTGTAGGCTAACCGTCCAAGCTATGTCTTTCAATGGTATGGCTGCTGTCGGCATCCCAAAATTATCCAATTTGAATAAACACTTGGAGGTAAGGGTGACTGCAGTGGTGTAGTCTACGGAGATACAGATATTACTTATTGTTATCTACATAGCACATTGATGTGATTCACACTGCTGCTCTCTCATTTAGCTATTTACGCCTTACGGATTGTGGTTGTTGTGGGTGGCTGTTCACAAATCTAAATGTGTATTTGAACCCAATAATGTTTGAATTAAACTAGTTTGAGCTGCCTATTAATCATTGTTTTTGAAACCAGTGGACAGCCAAGTGAACAATGTGCTCTTGTAACAGCTGCACAGTGCGGATCCCAGCCTATGGAATAAAAGAGGGGCTTTTATTGCTCAATTTAATTCATGCTAATACATTTTTTGAATCCATAGGCCTAATGGACACACGTTCAAAGTCGCACACTTTTGATAGACTTAAAGGGGCAATCTGTAGTTGCTACATCCATTTTGGATATATACTGTATATCCATTGATTCTTGAAGAATATAATTTATAAATGCCTCGTGAGCTTAGTTCAACTGTCACACTCCATGAGAACCCAAAATATAAGCTGGTTTTCCTCCAATGTTTGTAAACATTGTAAATGTATAGCCTCATAACATGCTTAAAACAATCATGTTGATATCATGGATGACCAACCCTTCCATCCATAGCTCTGTCTATTAATCTGAGAGTGGTTACATTTCTCCAGGCCCATCCCTCAGCTTTTTACCAAAACAGAGGCAGGCTGTTTTGTTATTGTTTCATCTGTGGATTTGCCCGTTAAACAGCTGCACATTATCAATATATCAAAATGTCACCAACAAAAAGTTGAACAATCGGCCTATGGCAAATGCAGCATTCATTTTTCCCATGTAAATAGTACTTTTCAGTAGTGCTCAAAGCATGCCATTCCATGAGCGGAGCGTTTATTTTTCAACTCTAATCAATGAGCCCAATCAGTACTGCATGACAACAAAATCATAAACAACAGTGTAGGGCTGGCTAATAAGTCATTTTGGGGTTATGCTCAGGTAAAACAATTTTGCTGGTCTATACTTCCATATTTCCAAGTCTTATTCTTGAAGATCAAGGGGTATAACATGACTGGAATTCTGATAGACTTTGTTTGATAATGTAAAGATATCATTTCATTGTATTATTATATGTCGTAGGAAGCGAAGAGTTAGAAGAAACCTACATAACCAACCCATAAAGTAAAATGTAACATCCATATATGGCCAGCTATGTAAACTTTGACATTGATTTATCCTGCAATAGATCTGGTTCAATTGGTAACATACATGCTTGTCTTATTTTAATGCTTCGTAAGGGGAAAGTAATCAAAGTAACTGCATGTTATCAGATTGCGTTACTGAGTTTGGTTTATCCAAAAGGTATGTTACGGATTACAATTTTGGACAGGTAACTGTAACAGATTACATTTAGAAAGTAACCTACCCAACCCTGTGTGTAGTGCTAGGGCAAAAAAAAACTAAACGTGCATTCAGGGGGGGCCCCAGGACCGACTTTGGGAAACCTTGACCTACTTGACAAATGTGATCTGCTTAATGATGCTCATGGACTTCAAATTTCACCAGGGAATTTACTGGGTCTTGCCTGTATATAACTCAATGTACAGGTAACTGCCAAAACAAAGAAACACTTGAGTAAATTATAGATACAAAATATAATGAAAGCAGGTGCTTCCACACATGTGGTTCCTGAGTTAATTAAGTAATTAACGTCTCATCATGCTTAGGGGCATGTGTAAAATTTCCCAGTTGTCCATTATTTTGGCTAGAATAGGGAAGGGAAAGAGGATATGTAATCAGTTGCACAACTGAATGCATTCAACTGAAATGTGTCTTCTGCATTTAACCCAACCCCTCTGAATCAGAGGTGACATTATGGGCCAGTTTCCTGGACCCAGATTTAACCTCGCCATGGAGGGAGAAAAAAATCTCAATTGATAGTTTCCATTAAAAGTGCCTTTTAGTCCAGGACTATACTTAATCTGGGTCTGGGAAACTGGTCCTTTACCTTTTCTTTAGGTTGATCAATTTCCTCATGTCACACTGTTACCCTGATGTCAAGTCAACGGCTCTTCCTTTTAGGTTAATAGTAGTCTACATTACCAGTTCAGTTAGCAGTTTGAAACATCTTTATTCCTATTATTTTGTTCAGCACCTGTCTGTTGCAGTAGTTCTAGCAGCTCACTTGCCTTGGACTGGCAGGATTTCCCATACTGACCCTTGAGCAATATTTAGGAGATAGACAAAGGCAAATCTTCTCATGATCTCACTATGAACTAATTGATCCAGACAGTGGGTATGTATTCCTAATCCCTTGTGTCATGTGATCCACAACAGTCCTTGCCCAGTTTCTACCCTCAGTGCAGCATTGGCAGACCAGGGGTAATACTAACTCACTGTTTCTGTTGCACTATTTTTGTTTATGCATTTTTCTTTAGTAATAGTACAGACACAGTGGATGGATTCAAACGGTGCAGTTGTGATGGTAATGGAGACATAGTTGGAAGAATTTTTGTTGTTGTTGTGGAGCGTCCAAAGAGTAGAGCTACACCACTGACTGACAGACAACTTTAAATCATGAGTGACAACCTCTTCAACTAAGGAGTCCAATATAAAATGAGACAACACCTTCAACTAAAGAGGCTCTTCAAAGTATTTGACTACTATTTCCGTGATGGGTCAGCGACTGAGTGAGGAGAGTGACTCAGACCAGGAAATTGATGTTGCAGAGCTGCAGGAGTGGTATAAGAAGTTTGTGGTGGAGTGCCCAAGTGGAACACTCTATATGCACGAGTTCAAGAGCTTCTTCGGCGTTACTAATAACAAGGAGGCAGCGGATTATATTGAGAATATGTTCCGCGCCTTCGACAAGAACGGAGTGAGTAGTATACAGATTACAGTAATCTGATGGGGGGCCTTTGAGGGCCACAGTGTCCACATGTTGTCTTTCAAGTGATAACTGTTGAACACCTTTTCTCTTCATTTCAGTATTTATTGATGAGTATCATTTCAATCTGTTATGATTTTTTCCCCCTTTGCAGGACAACACAATTGATTTTCTAGAGTATGTTGCAGCCCTTAACCTGGTCTTGAGGGGCAAGTTGGAACATAAACTGAAGTGGACTTTTAAAATGTACGACAAAGATGGAAGTGGCTGCATTGACAAGACTGAGCTGCTGGAGATTGTAGAGGTAACAACCAACATTTTCCAGTCGTTGAAAGATTAGTGTATGATTAAATAAAATAGAGTATTTCTATAGACATGTAGAGTATACATATGGGATATAATTCCAAAATGTTATCTTCTCTCAGTCCATCTACCGACTAAAGAAAGCCTGTCATGGAGAACTGGATTCAGAGTGTAACCTCCTGACCCCAGATCAAGTGGTTGACAGAATATTCGAACTGGTGGATGAAAACGGAGATGGTGAGGATGTTTTCTTTACCCCCTTACTGTTCTCTGACAGTTTGATCTGTGCTTTTAATAATTTAATGATTTAGCAGGTTCTCACTGTGATTTCCATACCGTTATGACTGTGTGTAACACATATACAGTATATGCCATTTAGCAGGCTCTTCTATCCAAAGCGACTTAGTCATTAATGGGTGTAACACATTCCAGAGTATTTAGAAAATTGGACCATGGGTGAGTAATGGTTATTCCTTCGGTGTGTGTGTGTTTTGGTTTCACTAGTTAATGGGTAATGCTAACTATCTCTCCTCCGTCAGGGGAGCTGTCTCTGGATGAGTTCATTGACGGGGCCAGGAGAGACAAGTGGGTGATGAAGATGCTGCAAATGGACGTCAACCCTGGGGACTGGATCAATGAACGGCGACGTAAGAGCTCTGGAGTGAGCTCTGAAGCTGGACCTCTGCAATAAGTTTCTGGACTACTTTCAGTCAAAAGTTGAATCCATCTACCAGCAGCTTCAGCTGTCCTGTGCCGGCAGACACTACCACCATGCCCACGTAGACTGTGGACTCTTGTCCAGAGGAGGAAATCACTGCTCTAATAACTCTCCTTCTCTCCCCATAAATAGCAAACACACCATTCTCTTTTTAAATCCCTAATGTGTACATATCAATGTGTTTCTGTTTGCCCTGATGGTTGTGTGTGTTCCACTATTCATGATTGCATTTTGTACGTGCAGGCTACAGTGAAAGGGACCAGTTTTCTCCATCTCATTATGATTGAAAGACATCATGCAGAGGCAGATCGTAGAGTTTATTTTGCAATTATGTTTTGCTGGTAAACAAAAAAGCATCCATCCGATTTGGGGGCTTATACTTGATGAGGTTTTAATAGAGCTGACAATATAGTACACCGGTAGCAGTCTTATTACATTTCTGGCACCATTTTTGCATTTTTAGAACTTTAGGGCACCACCTCTCTTTTTGTGTGTGTTGAACTTGAAATCCATATTCATTGAACAGTAAATGTGTATGAAGTTGCATAATAAACACCTAGCTCAATATTGAACTAAAAGAAGTGTAACGTTACTCCTTAGTCCAAGGACCTTACATGTTCTGTTTAAAGGGTGAATTGGCTCTGGAAGCCAAAACAGCCAAATGCACCATCTAAAAGTGAATCGATTCTCAATTGCGGTACGGTTCTAGAAACCCTCTACTTTCATATCACATTAAAATAATTAAACAAATGCAAAATACACATGCACTTACTGTAAACTGTTTTAACAGTTACAGCCAACAATATTTCAGTGACAACACGTTTGTGGGCTCCCCACATAGGTGTTCGGAGATGCAGACAGCTAATTGGCACAGGTAGTCCACACTGTCTTCTATCGGTTTTCCATAAACAAGCACTGTAACATGGAAATATGGCTGTATGGGAACCCTAACCTTATAATTAAAGGTGTGTATCAATTTAACTTTTTAATTATTTTTTCTCGCTAATATGAAAGATATGGTCCTTATGCTTCCAAAACCATACCACCAGTGATGCGTGTTAATGTTCAGACCGAGTGTTGCGGCTATACTGAAGACGCCTTCATCCAACGACTTGTGTAGGCCTAATGTAATGTAACGGAGTGATGATCAAGGGCTAATTATAAACTGGGTGCTTCGAGCTTTGAATGCTGATTGGCTGACAGCTGTGGTATATCATACCATAAACCATTGTTATGACAAAACACAAGTTTATAATAGTAATAAGGTAACCTTCGGGGGTTTGCAGTGTTTGGCAAATATACCACAGCTAAGGGCTGTATCCAGGCACTCTGCATTGCGCATAAGAACAGCCCTTAGCCATGGTATATTGGCCATATACCACAATCCTCTGGCATTACTGATTAAATAAACACCCAAACGACCTATTGTATGGTATGCAAGCCTATTATATATCCCTGGCCCCTGACTAAATGCACTATTCATTTAATGGCTCTTTCAAAAAATAAGAATTTGTTCTTAACTGACTTGCCTAGTTAAAATAAAAATAAATATTGATAGTGGAGGTACTGGAGCACGAGCATAATGGGCCTCTAGCTCCTCCTACCTTTGATATGAAATGATTGGATTGGTTTAAGCAGTTTCGCCTTGGATATACTGGGACGAATTCCCATATGTGACACAAAGAGGAAGTCGATTGCTAGCTGATAATGTCCACATCTTGGTTAAATTGAAAGAGAAACTGAACGACTTTGACGCTAGCTCAGTAAGTTGCTAAATTAAGAAAAATACATCAAAGCTAGCCTTATGCAATAGGCAGCCAAATGTGCTTGTTGTAGTGCTAGCTAATACTGCAGGTTCAAATAATCAAATGTACTTTCATTTAAACAACAATTGCCTATCCCTCCCTCTACATGGTTGATTACAGTTTACCTGTCGTATAATGTCAACTGTATCTGAAGAGCCAGTGAGCTCTATTGACAAATATAAGGTAAGTGGCCATCATAAAAACACCTAAATGAGCCAGAATAGATTTCGAGCCTACGCTTTCTTACAGCGGCACTGGGTCTGACCGGCTTCTTGTTTAGATTGAAACCACAGAGCCAGCGCGAGAAATGGCTCGGAAAATGTACCTCAATCCAGGAATGAGAAATGCATTGTACTCTGAATTGGCCTATTATCCCAACTGTTACACCAAGAAGATTGAACGACTTCTAGTGTTTTAGAAGTCATTCAATCTTATTTGTATAGCAGTTGGGACAATTCGGAGTACAACACATTTGTCTTCCCTAGAGTGAGGTATGTTTTCCTATCGTGCTGGGTTGTCGTCTAAACAGGAATCCTGTCAGTGCAGCTGTAAGCAAGCATATGGTCCGAATCTAATTAGAAATCACCATTTTTAGCTGGTAGGTAATGCCGCCATATTGAATGGCATTTAAACAATGCCCATATTATTGTTTTACAGTCCTACTTAGCAAGCTAACTACTTACCTGGAGCAAATGTAAAGGACCGAGGTTAGAAAACTCTTTGGTATAGCTATCTATATACTTGATGTCTGGTCCTGTGGCGTAATGCTACCCTCTCTTGGCCAGAATGCAGAAGGCGGCTGGAGGCTGCATCATGTGAAGGGGGACCTGTTCTCCTGTCGTGAAGATGAGGTCCTGGCCCATTGTATCAGCGAGGACTGTCGCATGGGGGCTGGCATCGCTGTCAAATTCAAGAAACAATTTAGTGGAGTAGATGAGCTGAAGAAACAGAGTGAGTCCTGTGTATTCATGTTTGTTATTATGCACTCTGCATGCTATGGACGTCTTTTGTGACGTGCCATTTTCACTTCAAAGTTCGCACTACAGATAGAAGGCATAGTATATATCATAAGCCAATGTCATTGATCAAGATCACTGTCTACTGGTTTTTTTCTTCAGAGAAGGTGCCAGGGCAATGTGCTGTACTGAAAAGAAACAAGCGTTTTGTGTACTACCTGGTAAGATGCTTAGCGCTATATACCAACCAACTGAAACATATGAAGCCTTTTTATTTAGTGATCTTTTGTGGTGTGTCTATCTTACAGATTACAAAAGAAAAGTACAGCCACAAACCTACCTATGACAACCTACGGCAGAGCCTTGTGGACATGAAGTCTCATTGCTTACAAAATGGAGTAACTGGAATATCAATGCCTCGGTTTGTATAAATACATTTAAAAAAATCACCATTATGTTGACATTTAATTAATTTGCATATTGTTGGTATGCTGACTCAACTTCCATTTTTCCTATCCTTCTATTCTACAGCATCGGCTGTGGCCTTGATCGACTGAGTTGGGATAAAGTGGAGGAGATGCTTAAGCAGGTATTCCAGCCCACAGATATAAGTATCACTGTGTATACTCTCCCTGTAAAACCCACAGGGAAACCAAGTTTCCATTGATGTTCTCTGTAAACCAAAGTAAATCATGTTTCAGGGACATTTGTTATGGTTATATTCTCTATCACCTTTTGTCATAGGCTCCAAGCCTGTGTTTTTCAACTCTTATGACAATGGGTTTTGTGTGAAATAAAACTCAGACCATATTGTGTTGATTGACACAGCGTGCATTTTTTAATTGCCAAGTTTACTCAGCATACGGCTATGCACCTGTGCAAAGTTTGCTGAAATGTTTACTTTCAAAAGTGAATAAATGAAATCACAAAATGTAGCACTTTACTTTTAAGAATCATATCCTTTACCGCCTAATCTTTATTTTACCCCTGTGTGTGATGGTTCTCTGAAATTACAAGTGCATATTTTCATGTTAATTATGATCCTTTAGTAGAGCTATTCTCCACCAGATGGGGGCACCAATTATAGTTTTCTCCACATGGCTTCTGTGGTGTGATCTATACAGATTTGTTATATGCTGTAAATACCCTGTAATGTACAAGTACCTTACATGAGCATGACTTATGAAAACTAGATTGTTATTTTGCAGTAATAAAATCAAATGTGTTGCATACATTTAGCTGAACCTGTGGTTCTTATAATTTGTATATATGTTTGACTGTCCAGTGTAAATGGTGTTACGTCATCTATCGATCACGTTCACCTTATGACTAAATGTATCAATATCACCCGTCATACCATACAGGAGGACAGATGATCTGAACAAATACATTTAGTCACTCCTAATACCCATCTCTTCATCTACTGACTAGGGCTGTGCATCAGGCTTTGCTCATGAGTCACAAGCTTGAAGCTGTGGACTCTGAACGCTACCTTTTAATGTGATTCTAATGCTATGACCATCACAAAAGACATAGTGGGTTGCAGCTGCGGCAGATATGGCCACGGTATTGTATGATGTAATGTTGATCTTGAGTGTACCGTACTGTAAAAGCAGCTGAAAGACGATGCCGGCGCCAGATGTAAGGGAGGGTGGGGGAAGGGTATAGGGAATCTGACACCACAAAGTCAAACCCACAGAACCATCTTATGTTTAAGCCCTCCAGTACATCAAGCTCTCCTCTACAACATGAAACTTGAGTCAAATGCACACACAACCAGCCATCCTTTCGCTGGATTGCCTGTAGTTACATTACTTGAAAGGAATAGCATATTTTGCCATTTACAATGACTATAAACCAAAATATGTTTATGATAACGTGAGCGTACAATAGTTAGCTAGACCGTGTACAGTCTGACAGGTCTTCTAGTGAAAAGACAGAGCAGTAGTCTGCTGCCTGGCTTTGCCCCCACCTACTCCCCATGCCTTCTGGGGCACCTTCAATAATTCATGAGGGAAATGCATTTGTCACTGGGTACACTGCGGCTACCTTGATTCCTCTATTCCTGGCTGGATGTCTTTCGGGCATCACTGCATTTGAACCCCTCCTCCTCCCATCCCCCTAACACAGCGATTAGACTGTACTCTGCATCGAGCCCTGGGAAGTCTCCCTTTTATCTGGCCTGAACATCACTGTACTGCATAGGTCCATCACACACTGCAGAAATGCAGTGGTCGTCTTTGCTTGTGTCTCAAAAATCCTAACCATGGAAATACACTGAATCATAGCTCGGCTTGCCTGTGTTTGTCCTATAGCAGCTCACTGATTTGCTACTTTCCTTAGTTCTCCCTCCTAACACTCACTCTGTTTCTCTCATGTCCATCTTCCCTTCCCTTCTTTTTTACGCTCTGTGTATGAATCTGTAGAGCTCGGCACTCTTGTCCACTTTAGAGAAAAGAAGAGCTTGGGGGAGGGGTCCTGATGCACCGTGAAACTGCCCCCTCCCAATTAAAGCACATCGCTTATGTTATTGAAGAGCAGCTCAGCCAATGAGGTGGCGATACAGGCTGATACAGCATAAAAAAAAACAGCAGAACGAGTGAAGAAAAAACTGCTGTGTGTGTGTAGTTTTTATCCCTCCCCGGAGCTGATTTGTATTAATTTACTGTAGTAATCCATTAGGGTGTGTGTGGATGTGAGGCAAGAGTCCACAGTGTTCTAGAACTATGCACTAGTCCATTATTCTAACACTGGAAATAAGAGAAAGTAATTCTTGAAGGAATATTCATTCTCTTTTTTTCTATCTATCTCAGTGCCCTGAAGCTGCTAGAGACGTTTGCCCTGAGGAGGAAGAGACCCAGCACACAAGGTAAACTGCTTTTCACATCTGCTGGTGGGATGCTTTTGAAGTTCTTTTTTTTCCTGATATAATTATAATGCCATATTGGAGCTAATTAATTTATCATTCATTTAGAGATTTTTTTATTTTTAAATGTTTCCATAATTGAGACTTGACAGGGAAGGAGAGAGAAGGCTTGAGCGGGACTCTGATGCTCCAAGCCAAGTTACTCTCTGTGCACACGGTTGTCAAGTGCAGCAGTATCCCATTTCAGTCCATAGATAGTGGAGCTTCCCCAGACCCCAGCATCTTGCTGACATGGGACAGGGGGACTTAACATAACCATGCAGTTTTGTGAATTCAGAGCAAACTTGAAGTTTCCTGGGACGAGGCATTAAATAAAAAAATAAAAAAAACATTTTTGAAGTTTGACGTTGATGGTTCAAATGAGAGGTCAGGTGGACAGGTGCATCATTTCACGGTGAAACAAATGTACTGCATAATGATAATCCCAAAAGGGGACGATGTGCGCACTCCTATGTGTGGACTCTCATTTTGTGTGCAGCTGTATGTGAATAAGGATATAATGGTGCATGCATTTGGGTTGCTTAGATAACACGTGCATTAGGAATGGTGTGTAGAGATTGATCTGTCTTAATTCGAAATGGTGTGTAGAGAACTTGATAGTTCACTAGGGCTCAGTCTGTGCCTGCAGCCCCAGTGAACTATCTCACAGAGAGGGTATGCAGGGCTGGAGGAATCTCCTTCTATGGAAAGAGGAGAGTTTTTCTCTCACCCCTCAGTGGTCACACAGTAGGAACCGCAGAGGAAAGTGAAGGCTAAGGGCATTTTAAAGATTTTATGAAGGGCTACTGGACAGATAATGCAATCTAACAGACAGATGGGGTATTTTCAATATACAAATATATTTTCTTGCGACTTGAGGTGTATTTACACTTTTCTATTTTGCTCATCGTGATGTCATTTGATGTGATTATGACCTTGACATTTTTCTGTTTGACTAATCTACAGCGGCCAGCAGTAGGCGCTGTTTCTTTCATCTGTAGCCTATCTAAAAGATTTGCGACGTGAATAAGATAGTACTGTAAAATGAGTGAAGATGATCTTTTAATGATTTTCTGTTTATTTTTAGGGGAGGTTCTGCTTTCCACAGTTGTAGGCTATTTACTCAGTCTGGAAACCAGGTTCAGTATTCGTTTGGGAAAGTAGTGTGAAGAATCTGTGTTTGTAAAGGATTTACAGACCATGTCCTCTTTCTGTCATTGAAAAGGATACTCCCACTCAGTAGGCAGGCCAGGAGGAAAGCTAGGGAGGGTTGGGGACCCATCTTCTCCTGACCAGAGCTGCTGACCCCTAGATCCTTGCTCTGTCGTGGTCTGACCCAATCTCCCAGAGACACGATAGCAGCTTTGTGAGCATATCCACTATACCGTGGCAGTTGTGGACCAGAAAGGGAGAAGCACACTTTATTATTCATCAGTCTCTCTCTGCCTTTTGTGGCTCTTTCTCTGAGAGACTGCAAAGCTATTTTAGTGTGTCCCATCCTCAATATTTCAAACCAACGTTTTGTTTTACACTACACCACACACACTGTAGCACTGCCATCTAGTACCATAGTGATAGACGATGAGTAGTACTTCCCCAATTCTGTGAGCGACTTCAGCAACTATCACATCCGTTCCTGTGCTTGCAAGTGGCCACAATGAATCACACATTAAAACACAGAACAATCATATTCAAATGGAAACCGTGCTGATTCTGGAGTAGGCCTACCACTGCGTAGCCTAGACTCATTGAGTTTAACATACATTTTTCAAAAATGACCAAACTATTCATAATAGGCTTAGATTTTGCATTCTGGAAAATGAGTAATTTATGAACTAATGTATATTTTTCAGATGAGGTAAATTATTATGCCAACACCACTTTAATGACCATTGACATCCATGGAATTATGGAAGACTGTTCCTCTTCACATTATCCTGGGGATGAGGTTGAGAGACTCCCTGCAGGGTAGAGACATCATGCCGAGGAAGACACTGAGATAGCACTGCTGAGAAAACCCAGCTGCTAATAGCAACGCTGCAGTGACACCCCTCACTGTGTCCAAGTATTAGCTGCTGTCCTCTATAAGACTGAAATTGTGAGAAGTTGAGATCCACTGAAGTCTGAAGGAGCCCAAAAGGTACTTATCTTGAATCAGCATAGCGGGATTTGAAACAGTGGATATCTCGCTGTTGACTAAAATCATTTGAGTATTGTAATCAGGATAGAACAGCTAGTGGAAGGACTGGAATCAGTGTGGTCTTCAGTCAGAGGACGAATCACAGCAGCTGAAGGATGGAACCTGACTGTTGAATGAAATAGTATGGCACTTTAATATCCAATCACTCCTATGAAAGAGACAGATCATGAATAAGGTCATGAAATATCAGACATGTCCTGTGATATACAATGCATTCGGAAAGTATTCAGACCCCTTGACTTTTTCCACATTTTTCTACGTTTACAGCTCTTTTCTGAAATTGATGGGGGAAAAAACAATTTCATCCATCTTCACACAATACCCCATAATGACAAAGCAAAAACAGATTTTTAGACATTTTTGCACATCTATGAAAAAATTAAAACCGAAATATCACATTTACATAAGTATTCAGACCCTTTACTCATTACTTTGTTGAAGCACCTTTTGGCAGTGATTACAGCCTTGAGTCTTCTTAGGTATGACGCTACAAGCTTGGCACACCTGTATTTGGGGAGTTTCTCCCATTCTTCTCTGCAGATCCTCTCAAGCTCTGTCAGGTTGGATGGAGAATGGTACCTGCACAGCTTTTTTCAGGTCTCTAGAGATGTTCGTTCGGGTTCAAGTCCGTGCTCTGGCTGGGTCACTCAAGACATTCAGAGACTTGTCCCGAAGCCACCCCTGCATTGTCTTCCCCAGAGCTGTGCCTCGACACAATCCTGTCTCGGAGCTCTACGGACAATTCTTTTGACCTCATGGCTTAGTTTTTGCTCTGACATGCACTGTCAACTGTGGAACCTTTTATATAGACATATCATGTCCAATCAATTGAATTGACCATAGATGGACTCCAATCACGTTGTAGAAACATCTCAAAGATGATCAATGGAAACAGGATGCACCTGAGCTGAATTTCGAGTCTCATTGCAAAGGGTCTGAATACTAATGTAATATTGTGTTTCTGTTTTTTATTTTTAATGCATTTACAAAAATGTCTAAAGCTGTTTTCACTTCC
This sequence comes from Oncorhynchus kisutch, assembly GCF_002021735.2. NCBI lineage: Eukaryota > Metazoa > Chordata > Actinopteri > Salmoniformes > Salmonidae > Oncorhynchus > Oncorhynchus kisutch. Next base: position 16,691,916 of record NC_034197.2, read on the forward strand.
GTCATTATGAGGTATTGTGTGTTGATTGATGAAAAAAAAAATTCTAATCCATTTTAGAATAAGGCTATAACGTAACAAAATGCGGAAAAGGGGAAGGGGTCTGAATACTTTCCGAATGCACTGTAACAAAATAGATTTTAATGTTTTTGTTACCATCAGGTCATTGAAGGTAATGATAAATAAGTCTCATTTAAAACATTTGAATTCCATTGTTTTGAATTGAGACATTATGTGTTCATTCTTTTAGAAGCTTTGGACTTTTGGGTTAATAGATCATTAGGTTCACCTCTGCAGGTATACAATCCATTGTACCCATTGAGTGAATAGCACCTCAGGAAGAGGCAGATCAGCAGAAGTGTCAGGAGTCTTGTCATTGCTCATCCTCTCGGTGTGACACCCCCTGTCCCAGATTATGTGACACGTGATGTTTAGTGCGCCCCTGTTACTGATGGTGAAGGCGATATAGCGGAGCCAACACTGCTGTCACCCTGACACCACAGTTAGCATAGTGCTTAGCTCCGCATGTCAGCCAATTCTGCACTGTGAGCATTCCACCAAACCAAACTACATTACATTAAAACTGAATGGACTGAAATGGAGCCAGAGCTTTATAATGAGAAAATATAAGGCTTTGAATGGATAAAATGATATGCAGAAGGGCACAATGAATATTCACAGAAGTTATCCAGCCCTTATGTATTGCTACCACTGAGAAAGAATACAGGAGACAGTAGAGGAAAATAGAGGACATATCAAATGATTACGGTGAACATTCTCTCCTTGATGAAGTGTCACCCTGAAAAATACAGTTGCGTGCGGGAGGAGAGGAGAGAACAGTATAGTTGTGCATTACTAGCAACCAAGACCAGGGCACCTCATCACACACCCCGGGGAAATGTGTGCTCAAAGTGAGCATGAGGATAGAAAGTGAGTGATGGAGGAAAGACAGAAATAGAGGGGATTATTAGGATGAAAAGAAAAAAGATGGGAGAGGAAGGGGACGTGAAAGGAAAGTGAAAAGAGATGGAGAATAAGGGAGACAGATGATGAGAGGAAAGAGCGGGGCGGAAGTATATGAGGGAGAGGGAGAGCGAGTGGGTGTGCGGTACAAAGCTTGGAGCACTGCAGCACATTGCAGTGCCCAGCCCCCGCTGTGTTCTTGCCATCCGGTTCCATGCACTGAAAAGACCCCTGCAGCAGAGCGACATAGAGGGCTGCTGACGAACAGCACAGCAACCAAAAAAGCAGGAACACAATTGTTCTTTCCACTTGACCTGATATGTCTTTCTGTTATGCTGATTCTGGGGTACTTGAAGTGTGCTATAGAATGTTCAGAGAATGGACAATACAGGGCAATTCATCTCATGTTAAGGCATTCCTGCATTATATAAACCTATAAATACTGCACATTCAGTTCTGCCCAATTTGACCTGGTATATTCAGTCATGGGATTGTAATTTATTTTACTGTACAAGCATACTGTAACCATATCAGACCATGCCAAATGTGGCCAATAACCCCAGTACCGCTGTATGGCACATAATCTTTCTCCCACCTCCATGTTTCTCCCATTAGGAGCATTTGCACACATCACATGCTTTTGTCCCTGGGTAGGCTAGCCTAATGCCCTGGCAAATAAAGCCAGCTCCCTTATGGGACATGTTGAAATGACAACAATGGAAAGGCAAACACATGACCAGAAATCATTTGTGTTTGTCTCATAGCAGTCTGATGCGTTGTTGATGTGCTTTGTTCATTTGGCTTTTAGTTCTGTTTACACCGAGCCCAGTGGTCAACTTTCCATTCTAGACACTAATGCATTTTGAATCAAACAGGTTAAGCCTAACTATGGGATGCCTTGTCCAGAAAACTACTAGACACACGGTTGAGATACAGGGCAGTGCTAATCTAGGAAATTGAAGATCCAAGTTATTTCTGCTTCCTCAAACAGTTATGTTTCCATCCCACTGTCTGCCTTTGGGGCAGTGGCTGAGGCATGAGAGGCTTATCTGCTTTATTTGATCTTAGTTACTATCATGTTGATCTAATGCTGAAGTAGCTGACTGACTGTGTATTTGGTGTTGTTTAGAGTTATTAGTTCCCCTGAGGGGTTTGATGTTCAATCAGTGTTCCTCTATTTGAAGCGGGCTTGAGTCTGCTATGCCCAGCTGGGTGAGTGTTTGGACTCTGAAGTTTGTTTCCCCACAGCACACCATGCTAAACTTCTCATTTCAGCCGATTGTTTACCTGTTACCTCAGATTCACACTGAGTGTACAAATCATTAGGAACACCTTCCTAATATTGAGTTGCACCCCCTTTTGGCCTCAGAACAGACTCAATTTGTCATGGCATGGACACTGCAAGGTGTCAAAAGGGTTCCACAGGGATACTGGCCCATGTTGGCTCCAATGCTTCCCACAGTTGTGTCAAGTTGGCTGGTGTCCTTTGGGTGGTGGACCATACTTGATACACACAGGAAACTGTTGAGCATGAAAATCCAGCCGTGTTGCAGTTCTTGACACACTCAAACCGGTGCGCCTGGCACCTGCTACCATACCCCGTTCAAAGGCACTTAAATCTTTTGTCTTTCCCGTTCACCGTCTGAATGGCACACATACACAATCCACGTCTCAATTGTCTCAAGGCTTAAAAATCCTTCTTTAACCTGTCTTCTCCCCTTCATCTACACTGTTTGAAGTGGATGTAACAAGTAACATCAATAAGGGATCATAGCTTTCACCTGGATTCACCTGGTCAGTCTATGTCATAGAAAGAGCAGGTGTTCCTAATATTTTGTACACTCAGTGTTCATTGCAAACAAGCAGGGCTGAACACATCCTAGGTTGGACATTTGTTTCTGGAAAAGTCTACCCTGTGCTGGAAATGAATGATTTAACTTGGTGAAGTAGTGTAGTTTGTATAACACTTGTTTCATCCCCTGTATATCAAAGGCCTTTATTTTAATAGAGTGGACTCTCCCCAGTCAGTCCACAAATACATTGGACAGCAAAGAATTAGAATAGAGGGTTCTCTTGGTCCAATTATGTTTGGGCTAACCATGTGTGTAATTGCTGCTTTTCTAATCTTTGTGTGTTTAGAGCAGGGATGCACAAATTTGATGGGGGTGGCTCTGAACTCATCATGGGGGGGGCAGTGGCTCGCGGGTCTGCGTACCCACATCCATACATATAGTCAGAGCCCTTTTGGGGCCCTAACCAACATTTTGAAAATGTTTAGACGTTGTAAATTGATCTGCCATCCTACAAAAGGGCTGCATGCCTCTAGTTACCAATCTGTGGTTTTTAGAGCATCCGCTACAATAAATGCACATGTCTATGACAACACATAACATTAATATGATAAATGCCATGATGCCAGTATCAGAAATGTTCTTATAGCCTGACAAATTAGTGATCGAGATAGCATCAATCTTAGCATGAGTCTTACATGGCATGTCTTGCTACCCGCACAATGGCGCTTAGAGCAAGCACTGTGATGTGTGTGTTGTGTGTCATCAGTGAGTGTGTGTTGGCATTCTTGCACCGAAGAATGTCCCAGCCTTGGTCACGACGCAAGGAAAAATTCAAGAAAGAAAAAGAGAGATAGCGAGATAGAGACGGAGAGAATGAGAGTGTGTGTGATAAAGCAAGAGAGTGACAGAGTGTGAGATAGAAAGGGAGAGACGAGAGGATGTAGTATAATGTAGTTGCGGTGTGTAGGGGAGAATGGGGGTGGGGGTGAGCCAGCAAGCTGCAGCCGGGACTCAGAGTGCTGCATTGAGCTGCATAATTAATCCAGAGGGGGAGGAGAAAGGGGAGGAGCAAAAGGCGGACCTCCGGTATGAAGAATATAATGAGCGGTAGAGACAGCAATGCTGCTGGAACGGAGCCAGCCTATTCTTGTGTGAAATCTCTGTTCAGAAGGCATGCTGAGCTCTGGACATATTTTCATGCAAAAGCAAATAGGGCACAGGACCCAATGTGTTTCTATTTCTATCAGACATAGTCAGTCAGAGAGACGCAAAACTGCTTGGAGTAGGGAGCAGGGAGCAGGGCCAGGGAGTAAAGGTAAGAGGGGATGCATATTCAGAGGAAGCACCCTCAGCTGTTTGGTCCAGCTCTGCTCTGTTATTCTCTGTGTTCCTGTCCCATCTGTTCTCTTGGCCCCTATTATCCAATCACCTTCCACTATACTGCGTGCCAGAACACACTACTTTTCTTTGCATGGCCCTCTTTCTCTGACTCAGTCTGTTCATAATCAGCCAATTTGCTGTAAAATGCTTTCTTATTATTTGACCCGTCTGGTGATAACATACAGATCCAACGGGGGCATGATACTATGGGTGTTTCACTGATGTGTTGGGGACCTTCGTCGAGGCTAATCCTCCCCTTTTAAATGTTGTTCTTGAGATGGTGACAGGGACCTTGAGTGTTATGTAAGTATACGCGAGACCCTTTTTATGAAGCCTCCTTCCCTTCCTCTCTCTGTGAGGAGTGTGCAATAAAAGCTTTCAAAGCCTCCTCTCCTCGGTTTTATTTATAACCACTGTTTCCCTGCAGAGGAGACTTTCTGCCAGATCAGTCATGCATTCCACACTGCAGTTTCACACAAGCAATGTGAGCGGTGCGTGTGTATGCGTGTATATATTTGTGTGGGTGCCTTTGTGTGTGAGAGTAAGAGTGTGCGTGCCTGTGGGAGGGCATGTGTGTCTGTGCGTGTGTGGCAGGTCTTGGCCAAGAAGATGGTGGTGTGTTTTTGGAGTTTACAGTAGGTCACTATCCCTGTCAGAGCTGGCTCCCCACTGGGACTCTGCTGTCACTGGTGATTGTATAATCTGGCCCGTTTCTTCACCCATGTCATACCACCTGGGAGCACCTCTGTCACCTCACCTACCCATCACTGTGGTTCCCCCCATCTCATCCATTCTAATGCACTGTAACTTGCTAAATCCTCAGTGAGTCTTCACTGCTCTGAGATACTGCATGTGGCTGCGCAGGTGTAGTGTCTCTATAAAACTATAGTTTAATACAACTCTGAAATTCAATTTATGTATTTGTTGACTGTTTCCTGTGATTTTGTTGCTCCTTAAAAAAACACAATCAAAGAGCCCTTTCATGTCTGTCCAGTTTTCTCACAGGTAACATTGTGGTAGAAATTGCGAAGTAAGAACTGTCATAGTTTCCTTTAAGATCTGGCTGCCAACGTCTGTTTGTAGGTTGAGGAAGAACACAAAGGCATTTGAAATGCACCCCGTGTCGGCCCTGAATCTCCCCAAGCACAGCTGGGGAGCTTGTAATGTTTGCAATCTCATTCCCGTCTCCTGAGAGCCACCAGATCAGACTTAAATTACAAAACAAATTACCCTGTATACCCACTGCAGCAGTGCAAAGCTGATATCAAGCACAGAGGTGTGGTCCCTCCAGAAAGGTAAGTGTATATCTCAAATCCATGCTCATGACTTTCCTTTCCATACCTAATGACCAAAATCCTCTCTCCTGCACCTTATGGGTGATTTGTAGGCTGCTACAGTATGGGAGCTTTAAGGCATCCGCATGCTTCTCATCCGAAACAGTTCCGATCAGTTTGTGCATATATTATGACATTTTGTGAAGTTTTGGTCTTCCGAAAGGCTATTCGTGTATGCACATTTTTTGCTCGAGACATGCCGAAGTCTACACCCCTTCATTGGTCAACAGTATTGATTCTTCAATTAAGTGTTTGTTGTCATTCAAAGATAGACAACCCATTTTCATGCACATTTTTTCACTTGGGAAATACCACATTGTGCGACTAAAATCTCCTCGGCAAAAACTTCTAAATGAATGACAGATTTCTTGAGGACTATTTTGAGGGAGTGTATGCCGGCTACAGCGTCTCAAGATGGAGAAACAGTACTATTGGCTGCATTTTCTCGTCTTTCAAGTGAATGTCTTTTAAGGGACTATGCGAGCACACTAGGCCCTCAGCCAAACCAAAGCACGCGGAAGGCTTTAGGGTGATGGGATCATAAAGTTGTCATGCTTCTGGTTTCCCCATTCATGTTCTGCATGGATGTTTCTTCAAAAGGGGCATTTGGCATACATTCTGATTTTAAGCTCTCTCCATATACACGCTCCAAGCAAGTGTTACACTATTAAACATAAACAATGTTTATTTACATCTTCTGTCCACAAAATCAAAAAAACGAAGAGACAATATTCTGGCTCAGTTTTAATTCCACTCCCAGGGGCCTTTCTTTACAGTGCAAAAACAGATTGCCATCTCCCAGCAGTACTGGGAAAACTGACCATCTGACATTAAGAATGTGGGAGTGATGTTTTTGCCATTTCAGAGAAGCTACTAGACCTAACTAATTCAATACCTTCTT